>NW_025947391.1:0-579 GCF_000764305.2 Hyalella azteca | reverse complement strand
TAACCGGCCTCCAGAGGGATGCATAGAAGCATCCATTAGTATGCGCTGCTTGCTGACGCTGATTGCCCTTGCTGACACCAGTGTTAAGATTTTCTTTGCGGTTATGAATGAGCGGATGCAAAGATCTATTAGGAACGAAAGAGTGTTTGGTGAAGAGCAAAATGGTTTTTGATATGACCATAGACCACTTTCTGCTTGCATTCGCCTGAGGGCCTGACATTATAATGCTTGCCAACTTATGAGAACAACTCTGCAGAGTATTGGCTATAATGGCATGCAGACACTGACGGTGCAAACTTTGCTTGCGGGAGCAACATTGCAATACAAAAACAGCACCTCATGATCATTGATCAAGACCTTAACAGTCTTCCTCACAAGTACAGGCTAAATGGGGACATTGTGAAGCTAAGGCCCTGCCAACTTGCCAAGTTGTTTGCTCTTGTCTATTGCCATCACTGTGGTATTATAGATAGGCTACCGTAAAATGGAGTAACTTAGACCACTTTTTTTTATAAATTATGCCATTTTTTTACTAGCTACATTAAACTTGAATTGAAACATGCAAAATACAGGTCTATA
>NW_025947390.1:0-270 GCF_000764305.2 Hyalella azteca | reverse complement strand
TCAGAAGCTAGTGAAGCAGGCCTCCTAGTAGCTCAGAAGCAAGTGAAGATGGCCTCCTAGTAGCTCAGAAGCTAGTGAAGCTGGCCTCCTAGTAGTCAGAAGCTAGTGAAGCAGGCCTCCTAGTAGCTCAGAAGCTAGTGAAGCTGGCCTCCTAGTAGTCAGAAGCTAGTGAAGCTGGCCTCCTAGTTTCTCAGAAGCTAGTGAAGCTGGCCTCCTAGTAGCTCAGAAGCTAGTGAAGTTAGCCTCCTATTAGCTCAGAAGCTAGTGAAG
>NW_025947389.1:0-376 GCF_000764305.2 Hyalella azteca | reverse complement strand
ACATGCGGACTGTGTTAGCCGTACGGTTAACAGGCGTAGGTATTTGGTTAACCGTAATCTGTTAACATGCGGACTGTGTTAGCCGTACGGTTAACTGAATTAACCTTAATCTGTTGATTAAGGTTAATCCTTAACCTTAATCTGCTACTTAATCTGTTACCTTAATCTGTTACTGAATTAACCTTAATCTGTTAACATGCAGACTGTGGTAGCCGTACGGTTAACAGTCATTCTGGGTCTGCAATACCTGGGGCGCTGGCTGAGCAAAGTCAGGGCCCGGAACATCGTCGTAGAAATACTCGTAGTCGAACTGCTGGCCGGGGGCTGAGGCCTGGGCTGGCTGGCCCTGTGGCAGTCCCGTCGAAAGGCTGGCAAC
>NW_025947388.1:24330-38476 GCF_000764305.2 Hyalella azteca | reverse complement strand
ATGATTAAATCGGTTCAACTCCTTTCATTGTTTTCACTTGTTTGAACCTTACTAAATTATCTGTGAAATAACTTTTAGATTAGGATTAAAATCTGCGTAGGGAGAAATTTCCCTACAGCTGATAGCTTGCAACAAATTTCCTGTCGCGTCCGGTTCCTTTGTTCGTTGCACTGCATATACATTCAATGGGGGACTCGACTTGGAAATGAGCAATAACACTAGCGTTAACAGTCTGGCAATACCTAATCTAGTTGAACATTATACGTGTATAGCAACTAATTATGTGCACCGAACGCAAGAAAGTAACTATGTGAGCAGCACGGACTAAGTTTTGTCATCGATGTAGTTTGGACAATTAATAAAATTTCTTCGAACAGTTGTGACTTGCGAGGTACTTGGAAAGAAAGCCAGCCAAGACACTCGTGCAGCGATGAGTCATGATTATTACTTGCTAGTGAAACTATCGTAATTCACTGGTGAAAATGAATTTTTTCCATCACCTTGACAGGAAAACATTTTCATATGCTTTTTTACTACTTACCCCTGTTAAAATGCCAATTTTATACCAAAAGTCTAAACACAGCCCACAAATCGGCGTCAACCACGCTGTCACATGGAATACTGGCTTGTGGCTCGCTGCCCTGCCGCTGCCGGTGCTGAGGCTATATAGGTGCTTGTACACGGGTATTGTGCAGACGGCTAGTAGAGCTGACAGTTGCCAAATGTCTGACGCTTGGTGTCTATCCCGCAAGGAAGCTTAGACACGAAGAAAGTTTAAGGTGTCGCCGAGCCGATAACGACTAGATACCGGCACGGCGGCACCTTAAACTTGCCTCGTGTCTAAGCTTCCTAGCGGGATTGACACCAAGCGGAAGACATTTGGCAACTGTCAGATCTAATAGCCGTCTGCACTATCAGCCGTCTGCACCTTATGACAGAGCGTCGTAGAGAGCATTCATGCGGGAGTTGAAGCTTTGTTGCATGTTTAGAACAAGGCAAATGATCTATGGCGCAATAAGTCGTTAAACCTATTAGTCCGTTATCGCTATCAAATTGTTTTCAAATTCCGTGTCAGATCGCAGTATGGATTATGTGAACAGTACCACAATATTACGTTGACCTGTAAATATTTCAATTTTGTAGATCTTATTTGGACCACCGAAGGTATATGCTAATGTACATTGCCTGTCACCAGGCAGTGCACAGCATCACTATATCAAGCAGTGCCATCCCAATATTATAGTGACCTGAATATTTAATATAAACTTGTTGGATTTGAAGGTCAAACCGAACGTTCATCTGTTGATGGTTTAGCGAATTACATATCAGCCATTTATTTTACGATATGGCTTTAAAATAACCACATGGAGATAGAGGGATTGATTTTTTTTTTTTTTGTCACGCACTCGTTATCAAGTTTGTCACTGATTTTTGTCATGTACGAAATGGAATTACTGGTTAACTTCCACGGAAGCTATAAAAGTTGTAACCTCATTTCTCATTGTGTTCCATCGTATGACTTTACAAACGTACGCTTGAACATACCTCGACGCTATATAATATGAGGGAGATGGCCATGATTCGCTCAAATAACAGCGTCTGACCAGAAAAGTCTGACCAGCTGCTATTTTCGGTTTGAATGCGTATATTAGGGCAATCTACTCCCGCAATCTGCTCCTAAAAAGCCGCCGAATACAGTAGGTGGCCGGTGGCGCCTGATTCGCCTCTAAGCCGACTGTGTGTACTCTGGGGAGGCCCCTAATCTAACGAAAAACTCGACTGGGTAACAGGCTTATCATCCATGAAAAGTGAGGGCATCATAAAGTTGTTTAGACGGCCAATAAATTGCAGTGACGGCCAAGCTGTTGCATGTATGGCCATTAGCTGCGTGACACATGATGTACGGCTGTCATCAATCGAGCGCTGACTTAATCATTAGACACTGCATTGCCAATTGCCTCATAAGGTTCACTGCTACGCGCCAATTTCTGTCCGGGGAGCCCTGATGTACGTCATCAATTTGCAAGGTCGGAATTTTTCGTTTTCGTTAATTTCGTTCAGAGCAGGTTAACTCGACGTTACTAGCGTGGTTTATCGTAGGAAATCAATTTCAATTGCTGGCAAAAACTAGCTATGCTAACTGATTATTCAAAGGTAAGGCCGCTTTTTACGCGGATATCTTCCGAAAAATTCAATGGACATCTCCCGAAAAGTTTTCAGTAACCAACATGTACGGAACAATGGCATATAATTAAATCATATTTGTACCCATATGTGGATTTCACGCTCCATATATCATTTATATGGGGCAATTATCAAGGCAATTTCATCTCTTTCAAATGTCGCAAATAATTATATCAGCGGCATCTTCGTCCAAATTATAGATCTGAAACACTCCACTGCGAACGAGAAGGATTCCCGGATTTTGTATTGTCATTTCGTATAGCTCCGTTGTTGCCTTGTTGGAAATAGCAATCTCGTTTCGAATAATATCAGTTATGCATATATCATCTGTGTATAAAAGCCAATTTTATTATCACAGTCAACATTATTGGTCAATTAGCGCTTGAAAAATATTTGGAGAATCATTCATTATCAGCAATGTTTAGCACCGTAGCATTGTTGAAGCAGCTGTAATCCGCCCAAGATTTGTTTTTATCAATTGTACAAGTGATAAATTCGAGTTTTATATATTTAATTTTGTAAAATAATTTTGGCTGGAATGGAATTTCATTAATTATTTGCCAATTACTTTTATTTTTCGAAAAATTTTAATCCAACTAATTTGTGCAAACAGAAACGACCGTAAAAATATTTTTATTCTTCAGTCAATAATTCTATTTAACTTCAGAGCAACAAAAAAAGGGATCCGATGCCACTTCAATAACTAAATTAAAAGTCAGGCACGTGATGGCAAGCTCAAACGAGGCAGACGTTCCCCAGTTCTTTAATTGCATTTCTAGAGACCGCGGACCTCGAATTCCTCCTCCTGCATGCTAGAAAATTGGTAGAAGATTTTCGATTGGGGCGAATATTTTTACGATCCTTAGCTCGAATGGTTTAGCCCGTGGAAAACTATTGCTCGTTAAGTAAGGTATTCTATATATTGAGGGAAATAAATGCCCCTTCGCATGAGTGTCAGTAGTTGTTTCTAAGAAATATATGACATCAGCATCTCGTCATGACCGCCTTTCTATATTCTGATTTAAATGTTCTTTGTACGAAGAAAGTAGCACTTCTGCTGAGATCTCGCCAAATCTTGCACAAATGCCGGAAAACATAGATTTATTAAATGCAATGTTGAACAACAACAAATAAGTGAACACATTACCCATTTAATTGTCTAAATGAATCACAACCGCAATTTCCTAGCCGGCTCCTGTGTCGCTTTTTGTTGCTCATGACACGGGGAACGTAACGACGTCACGCCTCGACTGCATAACTCCCCAAATAAAAATTTAAGGTGACGCATCGATGATTATTATCAGTGGCTACAGGTGGAAATTATAGGTGGAGCACCGATGGCGCATCGATGCGGCATCGATGGCGTGTCCGGCCTATGTTCCACCTATCACCTGCCTATGGCCACCCTACTAGAAAAACTCCATATAACTCCCAGACACCTGCTTAACTTTCCGCACCCGTACAAGTCCCGAGCTGCACTTACCGAACTTTTTAGCGAGTATCAAAAGGAAGTCGTGCGATGGTTTGCAACAGGGACTGCTAAATGTATTAACAACGCAATTCGCAATGCGAAGTAAAATTTTCTAAGTTCCTGGAGTATTCACATTTTATCAGACTACAGTTTCTTAGTTTTGAAATATTTTTTAAATATATACGGTACAATAATAGCATTTATATATTTGATACGTGAAAATGTTATCAGTCTTCAATCAAATTTTGTATGACTAAGCAATAAAATAAATTATTATAGGAGAAATTTTGGTTTCGGCGAATTCGAATCGCATTTAGATTCTTGGCACAAGCTTACGGAAATTGATGCGTTAATAAGCGCTAGTAAAATCGTTAATTGCTAATTCATTTGATTTCTCTTTGGATGAATGGGGGCCGGTTGAAAGGAAACCAATAATCAAGAACGATTTTATCAGCTCGAAAAGGTTGAAGCTTACGCTTTGTAATATTTGTAAAGCGATTTTTCGTTTATTATTATTTATTTTATTCGTATGCATTATTTTATCGAATTAATCTAATTGCAAAAAATGCATATTAAAAATAGGAAATTATCGTTGAAAACTTCTGTTTTAGATTTCTTATGCCCCTATAATTATCAAATAAAAATATGGCAACGTTTAATGCAATATTTATAATATAAGTTAAACCACCGTGTATATCACTGCTGCTTACTGATTATTGTTAGCACTTTTATCAATATATATTCCAGTTTTGCTTTCAATTTCATTATGTTATTACTTTCCATGAAATTGCAATGCTTCGCCACTGAGCTCAACAAAGGTCACTAAATTCCTCATCGAGAGTTCATTGCCAGAGTGAAGAGCTTTCACTGTAATTGCTTCAAAATGCGCTGCAAACGAGTGCATTTGCGCCGGCATTGCGATGAGGCTGGCAAGTCTCTTTAATTTAATTCAACTGCGCATACAAAATGTACATAAAATACAAATAAACGTAACGTCATGCTCCTGAAATTTGAGCTGCTTCAATTATTATGCCCAAAAAGGAGTTTGTGTCGTCTTTGTTGGGCACAAACGGAAAACTGGTCGAGGAAGACAGGGAACTTATTCACATTCTTGAGTTTGCTTCCTTATAAAACATCGTAAAAAATTTTCCGACAATTTCTGTTATTTTAATATTTTTTATTTATTTTAATTTTCTGTTATTTTAATTTTTTGATCAATGCTCCAGTCAACCTTAACATCTGAGTGCGCTTGGACTTGAAATTTCAAATTTTCCAGTAGATGCACAGCTTGTGCTATCATGCAGTTGTGACATAACTGCGTTATACGACATTAGATAGATAGCTCGTGCGACTCATCATTAGATAAACAGCTCATTTTATCCTGTAGCTTCTGATGCACGAATTCACTTCCTTATTTTAAGTTAGAGATGCAGACAAAAGATTGTTCTTTCTGCAGAAATGCCGTCAAATAACCCTGAGTCAAGTGCAGGCAAAGTTGTGAGAGCCGGAAATGCTGCAGTTTTGACTGAAGGTTTGAACAATAGACTTAGTGCATGCAAACATTCGTTGCGTTAAAAAGGGCTAATTAATGGCTGGTTGTTGGTCTTTGCTTTCGTAACAGACGAGGAAATGCGTCATTAGACATACAAGGAACTTAGGAATTTTTTTCTGAAGTTAAAACAATTTTATGAACTTTCTTCGGATATTCAATGATTTGAACGACGAAATGATTTAAATTATTTCAGTGATCTTTAATGAATATTTATTAAAATCCTTTCATGCATGATCACTGAATAAACGGTTGACGCAATTCTACCGACTGAAATTCTACCCAATTTCCAAGTAGAATAAGTCACGCAAATTACTCGAAATTATCCCCAGGAGTCTGTGACCCTAAATGATCGTTGATGCCTCCAAATGTCCGTTATTTTCAGGCACAGCAAATTTGTCTGTTTCGCTGCCAGTTAATTTCCTTGAAAATTTAGTTTATTTTCAGCCTTGGCTCACACGCTCTATACGGTTGCATTTGGGACAAGTCTACAATCGAGAAAAAACATCCCTGACATTTTTAAGAATAGTTGCTGGGCCTGGAGGTCCTACAGGGATTCGGCCAGACTAAACTAATGCTTTTAAGACACTGAACATTTTCTGATCTCATGTAAACTTCTCAACGAATAGCAGGCAGATTGTTCTTGTTTTCTACGATATAATGTTATTTCAGTCGTGAATTATGTTGTACATGAATTCCTTCATTTGGAAACATTGTTCGATATACATCTCTTCTGCTGTTTATTTTATCGATTTTCTACCTTAAAAAAGAATTATTTCTCCGATCAATTGTATGCGCCATTCATATTTTAGGCACACAAAATCATGATTAAGCGCTAAAATCATTCCAGGTAAGAGGCATCTATTTATAGCGATGCTACTGGACTGAATCAAGAACAAGTTGCGTATCCACTACAAAGTTCAGCAGGAAACTATAAAAGTTGACGAGCCATCGGACGGCTTCAGGGGCAAGTGAAATCCTCTTTTCTTGAGAAATGAGAGCTCCTTGTGCTCCCCTCTCAGATCAAACATAGAGTTTGTTTTGGGATATTTATGAAAATACGCCATGCAAAGGATTTTGAATTAGCAGGGGACGGAAGATTGTATCCTCTTTCGATATTCCATTAGAATTTGCTCGGCATGTAAGAAATGAACGGAAGTCAATTTATTTATTATTTTATTCACATCTCTTGCATATTTCAAACAAAAATTCAAACAGAAGGTATAATACATCCAATGCGTGAAAAAATCAGTATTCTCGAATTGAAAAGTCTGAAGATTCGGCATCAATTTCCAGCCGATAAAGTTAACAAATGACGTGAAGATAGGATTGAATAGAAATATCAAAACTCTTGATCGGACAAAATAAGAGATTGGTCCATCACTCTTTTCTCATGCCCAATTGATTGATGAGGGCATGCTGAGTTTGATTCTTTATGAATTTCGCCTCTACAACAATTCAGCAAACATATTGCTAGTGTGTAATTGATGATGGTGCATCTGGTCTACCTAAAAATGTGGCGCAAATCATCACATGTCCATCCCTGCCAATGTCATAAATTTTCAAAAAACAGTTTTCTAACAGATTTGAGCATTGTCCCGCATCTGAAAGAGACATTTTTCGAATAGAATGCCATTTAGAGCGGGACATTTTTTGGCTGCACACAAATTCTGATATCACGGATAAGCAGCATGTTTCACATATGACCTTTCATGAAAAATTTATTGAATTTCCTGCTAACAGAAAACTTAAGTTATAAGCAAATTACTACGAGGCAGTACGTCCAACAGCGGCAACAAATTCCTGTAGGTGCTTACTATTGTCATGTTACCGAGGGAGCTAATTTTTTTGTACCACTAGGAACACACAATGTTAAAATTGTCCATTGCTACAAGTAACATCGTGAAAAGACAACAACTATGAAAGAAAGATCTATTAAACCAACTTGTCTCAATTGGCCCTCCAACAAACAGACTCGTCCTTTGATTGCCTTGCTACGACCCGAGGCGAGCTTGGACTATTCAAAACAAAGCCCGGACGCTCAGTAAACATGTACCGAGCTGTTACATCTACAGTGTATAGGTTGATAGGCAGTTATATTATCGTATTTTTAATTTATTCAGATTATCTATTTTATCGCATTTATCTATTTCCTCTCTACTCATATTTAACAATTTACTCACATTATCTATTCATTTATCAATATCATTTTCTATGTAAATTCAAAGAAGAGTATTTAGACTAAACGAAATCAGAATATGTTGGTCGAACATTGGGCATACGCAATACGAATATATCCAGAGAAGGGGAGGTGTGAACAGGCCAATTAAATAATGTCGGTTACGTGTTCGCCATCCTCAGTTCAGAGCTCATATAGAAATTGTAATTATTTTCATCGATTTATCTCATATGAGTGCGTGATTTGTTGCGAGCGTCAAATTATTGTCTAATTCAGAGCCCTATGCAAAATTCCCTCTTTTTCTGCCAACAGAAAGTATTTAAAATGTTGGTGATTCGTAAAATGAATTGCTTTCATTGAAACCCGTGTGCAAATTATAGAATCTATTTATACGTAAATTGAAAGTTAATATAAATGGAAAAAACAATTCATCATCTTCTTATTGGTCTTCCTCAAATATTTTACTTATCAGTGACTCGCCCGTTGGTTATCAGTGGTTTATTAACAAAATATTCTCCATTGTGAACATTTTAATTTGCAGCTATTCAACTGATTCTATTTTTGCAGCTTATTTTACAAAAAAGAATATTCCAAGATGAGAAGACACTCTCACAGACTAAATAATTGAGCCTTTTTTGAACTTTAAGCTTAAAAAGGGTTGATTTTTTTACATGCTCTCGTTTCCCAATGAAAACCAGCTTTGAATTGAGAAAATACCACCAAATCAAAATAAAATATGACACAGCTTTTCCTAGAAATCAATTGACAACCATTAATATAGATTAATTTGTTTATTTTGATTAATTTTTTGAGCCTACAATACAGAACCAACTAGAAATTTAAACCTATTCACCACCAGTCGCATTTATTTTCAGATTTAGTGAATACCCAATCGAAACATTTATTAATATCAGCCGCTGGCACAAGGACGGCCTAAGCTCGCTTAGCGCATAAATTACCGGCTCCATGTCCGCTTTAGATTCCGGTTGCCAGAGCAAAATAAGCACCGAATCAAAATCTTGTCAAATACCTGGCAAGCTTATAGGACGATCATGGGGGGCGCTTACGTGTTAAGGACCTGAGGCCATACTTTCAAAACTGGCTAAGTGAACGTAAGTACTTACGCTCCATTTTCTTGTCTATGATTGGTGGATTTTGCTTGAAAGGCCGTCAATGATTGGCTGATGAACTTACGATCTCTTAACTTTTTTGAAAGTATAGTGAACGTAAGTACTTACGCTCTATTTTCTTGTCTATGATTGGTGGATTTTGCTTGAAAGGCCGTCAATGATTGGCTGATGAACTTACGATCTCTTAACTTTTCTGGAAAGTATGGGCCCTGATGTCTTCCAGAGAGGCACGGCCGAGCCTAACAAGTGATTAAATAAACGCTCCTCCTGCCCTTTTTATAGGAAGGTAGGGAGGGGGCACTTGATTACCTACGTTACTTGTATCTGTTTAGCGAAAGTAGGAGGACAAACAGAATAAAACGCAATCAGTGGCTCAATTATGTAATTTAAAAACGATACAAAGCCTTCAGAACCTGGAAATTTTTCCACTTCAAAATGAATTTACACAATTCACTTCTACAGTTAGCAGCATTGACCCTCAATAACAATTTCTCACCATTTTCTCGCATTCACCGGTGCGATGCATACTCTCACATTCACCAGAATTGAACATTCCCTAATGTCACCGCATCATGCATTCTAGCACGTCACCAGCACCATGCATTCTAGCACGTCACCAGCACCATGCATTCTTCCACGTCACCAGCACCATGCATTCTAGCACGTCACCAGCACCATGCATTCTAGCACGTCACCAACACCATGCATTCTAGCACGTCACCAACACCATGCATTCTTCCACGTCACCAGCACCATGCATTCTAGCACGTAACCAGCACCATGCATTCTTCCACGTCACCAGCACCATGCATTCTTCCTCGTCTCCAGCACCATGTATTTTACCACGTCACCAGCACCATGCATTCTACCACGTCACCAGCACCTGTCTCTTATACACATCTAGATGTGTATAAGAGACAGAAGCTGTGGTGCGTAGATGGTGCATAAGCTGTGGTGCGTAGGTGGTGCATAAGCTGTGGTGCGTAGATGGTACATAAGCTGTGGTGCGTAGATGGTGCTGTTAGCTGGACTAGTGCACTTTTAGGAAGCGTGAGAAATAGGGTGGAACTGCAGGGCTATGAATAATTCACGAACACTTGTATTTGTGGATTAAAGGGTTTAAAAGCTTAGTGAACAACTTGATTTGATTTGACTTTCGGAAGATACCATCAACTAATAAATATTCCGTTACCATCAACTAATAAATATTCCGTTAACAATGATTACACTGTTCGAAAAAGACAATGAAAAAACGGTCTTACAGGCGGCGTCACGTGAAATCAAACCGTTTTGCCGTTTTTTCAGGTGTTACAAAAGTTTCTCGTGTAAAATTGAAATAACAACGTCAACACGGTGTTCATTTTCACACATCGGCGGGTTACTGAAACGCCGGTAATACCGTTTAAGGGTGATTTTTCTAACAGTGCAATAATTCCATTAATCATAATTATTCTCCTAAGTACAAGCCTTTTTTCTAGCTATACTCTTCGCAAAAATATGTCAAGAAAATTTATAGCATTAGAAGGCCTCGAGATATTCTAGAGAATTTTTACCGTGACCATTTTCCTCCATTATCCGATCTGTTCGAAGTTTCTCGAGCAAATTTATATAAAAACTAGCAGAAAGCGTAAAATTTTCACGTTAACATTTATCAAATTTTTTGTAACAGAAAAACTGGAAATTCCGAAGATCCTTTCAAGTGATCAACGGAGATGGAAATCATTTAAACGACGCCTCATTTTCTGCATAAAAATTGCCGATATTAGATTGGCGGAGAACTTTTCCGGATAACTTTTCCATCGGCGATCTGACGTTAAAATAACGTTGATTAAACGATGTTTCTACGAAATAAAATTATAATTCACGTTATTTCAACATCATTTGCTGAAGGGTTGCGTCTCTCGCTAGCCGATGTTGAAAAGGAGCATCATTCGTGCTTATTTTAGTGGATGATGAACAGAGTTCAACATCTACTCTTAGTCGAAGCTGCTTAAAAAAATTGCCAATTGAGGCAGAAGTGCTGAGAAGAGATATTTTTATTAAAAACTTAGCTTTGATTGCTTTCTAAGCGCTGTAAAGATCAAAACTCATAAAACTGGCTCGGTTGAATTTATTTCTAATTATTGCAAACATATTAAAATCGTCATGATTTTTTCCAACACTACTGCAGACTTACAAAGTTATTTAATAATTTTGTTCGATGTTTGGAAAAATTGAAAAGAACAACTGAAATTGATTGGAGTTACTGGCTACCTCGCGTAACATGAATCAAAGTAAGGATGAACTAACTAGATTGTGAAGTCTTAATCATAACAAGTGACTAGCTCCATGAACTCGACCCAAAACTTTCTACCTTTATATTGATGTGATGTCCCACGTCGAGTTACTGTAAATATTATATAGTAATCAATCAGACGTAATTGCTCAATCTGACAATCTCTGTCAAGTTATTGCCAATATTTGACCGCTTCGCTAATTATTTGCCACGCGCAAGTCGCATGAAACGCGGATTACAGAAATAGTGAACGTCGAGATTTATGCCTTCATTGTTCTCAACGACGTGATTTGTATTTAAATTCTTAAAATGAATATGAACAAAAATTGAGAGACTAGTAAATTAATTTGCGCGCGCCCAAAATTGTCTCTTTTATTTGTCAATACCAACTCCTGCATGACAGACAACCGAGATCGCACGTGTAATTTATTAACCCATTTTATTATCCTGAATGGGGGCATTTTTTATTACCCCATTCAGGAAAGTCTGGACGTGACTATGTGGCCATCCATGCGTACACTGCCACGCGTTACTTTCATCTCAGATAGTTGGATAAAGTAGCGAGGCTTGCCTACAAACTTATTGTTAATCAATGCAGCTCGAGTTCTCGAATTGATGGCTGGGGAAGACGAGAGGAAGTTACTGAAGTTACTGAACAATGCTGCGGTCTAGGAGCGATATTGCATTGTATCCTCGACACATCAACTATACCAGGGAACAAATAGCGACAGAAGAGTATAATATTAAATAAATTTAACTCAGTACTCACAGCAGTGAGTGACAGAGAGCGCATTTTCTCGTTGACGAAAACTTGAGGTCACGGATAGACGGACGGATAGACGGACAGACAGACAGACAGATGGACGGACGGACATGGCGAGCACAATAGGGCATTTTTTCCATAAATGAGAAAATGCGCTAAAAAGAAGTTTTGCAAAAAAAAATCAATTTTTTTCATGGTAAATTTCAACTATGTCACCTGAAAAATCTTTTTAACCACTTATGTATGAACAAAAGCAAATAATTCAATAATATTCCTTTTGACATTTCTATTAATTTACTATTATTCACGTAAACACAGAAAAAGGGAAAGACAATGAAAAAAAAAGTTGGATAAAATCAAATATTATATTAACACATCGAAAACCATTGAAAAAAATTGAAGGAATTTAAGAGAATAGTGAGACGGAATGAGTCAGAATTATCATTTTCTATGAGGTGTGTATATAGGCTAGGGGGATGACGCATATTTCAGCGACTTAGAGGTTAACCTCTTGTCAAATGAGGGTTAACGAAATAGTATTGAGACTGTAAATAATTGCGAGTCTAGGCTCTGAAAACAGTGAATTTGCCACCACTGGAATGAATTGTTAGAGCATTGTTTTCTTGTGTAACTATCAATCGCATTGAAGCTTGATCAAATTCAACGGAAGTAGCCACTAGCATAGTTATACAATTTCTCAAAACTTTTTATTTCAATTCTAACTTATATAAGGATTGTGCGCCGCACAATCCTTAATTTTTCAGATTAATTGTCTTATATTGAGATGTTGAGACTCAATTTAATCGTTCTTGTTTCAATTGGTCCACTAAATTCGGATAGAAAAGAAAAAAAATTTCCTGACACTCAATCAAACTCAATTCATACGGGCATAATAAGTTTTCAACGGATTACTAAACAGATCTTATTATAGATAAATATGCATTAGCATGAGGTGCTTAATCTTTCAATGATTATGGTCATAATAAATTCAAGTTCTCAGAATCAATTCGAACGCATCTAAGACATTATTAAAATATGATCATCAATTTTAAATCCAAAACCAACGATACCTCACTGTTGGACGTCGTGACCTGAAATTATCGCCGTATCGCAGGCGAAATGTCCTCTTTGACGACGTCTTTGCCGCCCCAAACTAGCGGCGTCCGGTGGTAGGCATCAGAGCTGCTAAAAATTACGCGCTCCTGCCGCATATCGGCACGAAGACGACGTGTGTACTTGGACCGTTTGTGCGTTGCTGAATATTTCTCACAACTATTCCAATTTATTATTGTAAGGATTCAGTCACTTATGACTATCAACGTAGATTTCATCAAGCGAGACAGTCGAATGAGTCGTTTTAACAATTTGTGTTATTCCTGAGGGAAAATTTGTTTAAGATGGAATCATTGGCCAATGAATTGTAAGATGTAATGCTAATTTGTTCGCTCATTATATACATAGTGTTGCAACTACCGCGATTTATTCTCCTGAGGCATAGATTGAAACAGCTGACTCGAAGAACCCTGTGAAGTTATGACAATTATGCATACACTGAATAGTAGTAGAAGCAATATCCTCAGCAGTGTACAGCAGGAGTTCTCAAGTTCGATAAGATTGCAGTTGATGGAAAGTTTTTGGTAACACTGCACTTGCTCGTTCCTTTAAAGAAGTTCTTGGCAGGAAATTCATTCCCACAGGATTAATGTTTGATAGAATATTTTTCACCCCATTTGTTGCAAAGAATGAGATTGTAATGGTTTGCATAAAATTTTCTAACATAAAGTTGTCGTAAAAGCTTGCGCTGTCGTATTGCATATAAGTGGATATTATTCTCGTTTATCGTTTTAATAAAAACTGAAGAAAATACTGAAATGGTCTAAATACTGTTATAATTATATGTTAGTTTACAGAAGATCTACAACTTGAAAAGTAGCTTACTTTCCACTACATGTGAAAAGTTTTGAAATTAGTTTCTTATTTGTATAATGGTTCGAATTTTTAACCCCATTTCTTGAGATCAAACTATAGATTCTCGAAAAGTTTTAATATAAGTATTCAAATAAAATTCCTTTGATTTGTTTCATTTTATAAAAATATATTACTTCATATGCTTTTTTATGCAGGCGTTTACACACATGAATGGTTTGAGAACTAATAAAAATGTTTTTTTATACATGTTGAGTACTGTTTTCTGATCAAATAAAATATGCACTGTATGTTTCTATTCAATCTACATAACTGCCTGAGAGTGTTAAAAATTAAATTGCTAGATTACGAATAAATATTCTCATGATATACGTACATAAAAATTTCATAAAGTATGTATGTCGGAAGTTAAAAAATTGAAAGACTTGTGGAATTTGCAATATTAACTCAGAAAAATCTCGATCACAGTATGAACAAAGTCCTGAAGTTGTCCTGACAGAACACACTGGCGAAAAATAGCAATCTAGCTATTTCATCTGGAGCAAGAAGACTCGGTGCAGATGGCGTTACCTCGATGGTATTATTGCTGCGTTGGTGCGAGAAGTATCACTTATAACGCTCGGCCATATAACTCCCAGACACGTTGGTGCGAGAAGTATCACTTATAAC
>NW_025947388.1:0-24067 GCF_000764305.2 Hyalella azteca | reverse complement strand
ACCAGCACCATGCATTCTACCACGTCACCAGCACCATGCATTCTTCCTCGTCTCCAGCACCATGTATTTTACCACGTCACCAGCACCATGCATTCTTCCACGTCACCAGCACCATGCATTCTAGCACGTCACCAGCACCATGCATTCTTCTTCGTCTCCAGCACCATGTATTTTACCACGTCACCAGCACTATGCATTCTAGCACGTCACCAACACCATGCATTCTTCCACGTCACCAGCACCATGCATTCTACCACGTCACCAGCACCATGCATTCTAGCACGTCGTCAGCACCATGCATTCTACCACGTCACCAGCATCATGCATTCTAGCACGTCACCAGCACCATGCATTCTTCCTCGTCTCCAGCACCATGCATTTTACCACGTCACCAGCACCATGCATTTTACCACGTCACCAGCACCATTCATTCTTTCACGTCACCAGCACCATTCATTCTTCCACGTCACCAGCACCTTGCATTGTTCCACGTTACCAGCACTAGACATTCGCCTTTTTCATCGGTTCAGGATGCTTGAACTCTTCTTCTGTGTCGCTATATATCCCATCCAAGGCGAACCCTGCAGATCATCAAACTGGGACGGGAGAAGAGGTCGCATCATCGGCCTCCTTGACAACCCTGAAATGTGTTTGCACCTAAATAAATTTTGTAGTGGAAGCATTCGGTCATAGAAGTGCCACACTTGTGTAAAACTTGTCGAAGCGTAATGGTTCACTCATATGAATGCCAGTACGAGGTAAATAAATAATTAGGGTCAAACAATTAGCAAGTATCGAAAAAATTAATCTACTGCCGACTTCCACACTTTCGTCTGTGAGTACCAGCAAAACTCACCAAGTAAATGTAATCATCAAATGTAATCAATTCGTCCAGTTTCTCTAACTTCGAGGAAGTTTGTGAACGCATGAGTTAGTACGTGCTTAAGTACGAAGGAAGACTGGCTGATAGCTTGCAACAAATTTCCTGTCGCGTCCGGTTCCTTTGTTCGTTGCACTGCAAATACATTCAATGGGGGACTCGACTGGGAAATGAGCAATAAAACTAGCGTTAACAGTCTGGCACTACCTAATCTAGTTGAACATTATACGTGTATAGCAACTAATTAAAGTAATTATGTGCACCGAACGCAAGAAAGTAACTATGAGAGCAGCACGGACTAAGTTTTGTCATCGATGTAGTTTGGACAATTAATAAGATTTCTTCGCGAACAGTTGTGACTTGTGAGGTCCTTGGAAAGAAAGCCAGCCAAGACACTCGTGCAGCGATGAGTCATGATTATTACTTGCTAGTGAAACTATCGTAATTCACTGGTGAAAATGAATCTTTTCCATCACCTTGACAGGAAAACATATTCATATGCTTATTTTAATACTTACCCATGTTAAAATGCCAATTTTATACCAAAAGTCTAAACACAGCCCACAAATCGGCGTCAACCACGCTGTAACACGGAATACTGACTTGTGGCTCGCTGCCCTGTCGCTGCCGGTGCTGAGGCTATATAGGTGCTTGTACACGGGTATTGTGCAGACGGCTAGTAGAGCTGACCGTTGCCAAATGTCTGACGCTTGGTGTCTATCCCGCAAGGAAGCTTAGACACGAAGAAAGTTTAAGGTGTCGCCGTGCCGATAACGACTAGATACCGGCACGGCGACACCTTAAATTGGCCTCGTGTCTAAGCTTCCTAGCGGGATTGGACCAAGCGGCAGACATTTGGCAACTGTCAGATATAATAGCCGTCTGCACTATCAGCCGTCTGCACCTTATGACAGAGCGTTGTAGAGAACATTCATGCGGGAGTTGAAGCTTTGTTGCATGTTTAGAACAAGGCACATGATCATGGCGCAATAAGTCGTTAAACCTATTAGTCCGTTATCGCTATCAATTGTTTTCAAATTCCGTTTCAGATCGCAGTATGGATTATGTGAACAGTACCACAATATTACGTTGACCTGTAAATATTTCAATTTTGTAGATCTTATTTGGACCACCGAAGGTATATGCTAATGTACAATGCCTGTCACCAGGCAGTGCACAGCATCACTATATCAAGCAGTGCCATCCCAACATCATAGTGACCTGAATACTTAATATAAACTTGTTGGATTTGAAGGTAAAACCGAACGTTCATCTGTTGATGGTTTAGCGAATTACATATCAGCCATTTATTTTACGATATGGCTTTAAAATAACCACATGGAGATAGAGGGATTGATTTATTTTTTTTTGCTGTCACGCACTCGTTATCAAGTTTGTCACTGATTTTTGTCATGTACGAAATGGAATTACTGGTTAACTTCCACGGAAGCAATAAAATTTGTAACCTCATTTCTCATTGTGTTCCATCGTATGACTTTACAAACGTACGCTTGAACATACCTCAACGCTATATAATATGCGGGAGATGGTCATGGTTCGCTCAAATAACAGCGTCTGACCAGAAAAGTCTGACCAGCTGCTATTTTCGGTTTGAATGCGTATGTATTAGGGCAATCGACTCCCGCAATCAGCTCCTAAACAGCCTCTGAATACAGTAGGTGGCCGGCAGGCGCCCGATTCACCTCTAAGCCAACTGTGTGTGCTCTGGGGAGGCCCCTAATCTAACGAAAAACTCGCCTGGGTTACTGGCTTATCATCAATGAAAAGTGAGGGGTCATAGAGTTGTTTAGACGGCCAATAAATAGCAGCGACGGCCAAGCTGTTGCATGTATGGCCATTAGCTGCGCGACACATGATGTACGGCTGTCATCAATCGAGCGCTGACTAAATTATTAGACACTGCATTGCCTTGCCACATATAAGGTTCACTGCATTGCCTTGCCTCATAAGGTTCACTGCTACGCGCCAATTACTGTCCGGGGCGTAGCTGTCATCAATTACTGTACGTCATCAATTCGCAGGTGCGGAATTTTCGTTTTGCCTGTCATGCAGAGCAGGTTAACTCGACGTTGCTAGCGTGGTTTATCATAGGAATTCGAAATCGACTGCGGGACAAACGTAGCTATTGTAACTGATTATTCAAAATTAAAGCCACTTTTCGCGTGGATATCTCCCGAAAATTCAATGGAAAAGTTTTCAGTAACCATTTTGCACGGAACAATGGCATATAATTAAATCATAATTGTACCCATATGTGGATTTCACGCTCCAAATATCATTTATACGGGGCAATTATCAAAGCAATTTCATCTCTTTCAAATGTCGCAAATAATTATATCAGCGGCATATTCGTCCAAATTAGAGACCTGAAACACTCCGCTACGAACGAGAAGGATTCCCGGAGGTTGTATTGCCATATCGTGTAGCTCCGTTGTTGGAAATAGCAATCTTGTTTCGAATACTATCAGTTATTTCTTATTTATATATTATCTGTATATAAAAGCCACTTTTATTATCAAAGTTAACATTATTGGTCATTAGAGCTCGAAAAATATTTTGAGAATCATTCATTATAAACAATATTTAGCACTGTTGAATTGTTGAAAAAGCTGTAATTCACCAAGATTTGTATCAATTGTACATGCGATAGATTCCAGTTTTATATATAGGTAATTTTGTAAAATAATTTCTTCCGGAACGTAATTTCATTCATTATTTGCAAATTACTTTAGTTTCTCAAAAAAGAAATCAAATCCAAATAACTAATTTGGGCAATCTCAGAAACGACCGTTAAATATTTTTATTCATCAGTAAATAAGTTTTATTTAAACTTGGGGCAACACAAAAAAGGGATCCGATGCCGGTTCAATAACTAAATTAAAAATCAGGCACGTGATGCCAAGCTCCAATAAGGCAGACGTTCCCCAGTTCTTTAATTGCATTTCCAGAGACCGCCGACCCCAAATTCCTTCTCCTGCATGCTGGAAAATTGGTGGAAGATTTTCGATTGGGGCGAATATTTTTACGATCCTAAGCTAGAATGATTTATCCCATAAAAAAACCGATTGCTCGTAAAGTTAGGTATTAAATATAATAAAGGAAATAAATGCCCCTCTACATGAGTGTCAGTAGTTATTTCTAAGAAAAATTTTACATAAGTTTCTCGTCATGACCGCCTTTCTATTCTGATTTTGATGTTTCTTTGTACGGAGAAAGTAGCACTTCTGCTGGGATCTCACCAAATCCCGCACAAATGCCGGAAAATATAAATTTATCAAATACAATGTTGAACAACAACAAATAAGTGAACACATTAACCATTTAATTATCTGAATGAATCACAACCGCAATTTCTTAGCCGTCTCCTGTGTCGCTTTTTGTTGCTCATGACACGGGGAACGTAACGACGTCACGCCTCGACTGCATAACTCCAGGCAAAATTTATTTAAGGTCAGCCTATGGCTTGAAGACTTCAATGAAAACGTTATGTGCTCTTAAAAAAAGCTCGACGATCTAAGCGTGAGCATGAATTTTGAACCAACAGCTGGAACTAAGAAGCTCTGTCAGGAAAATATAAATCAGTCCTGAGGAGGCTTAACTGCCATGAAAAATTTCCTTGCTTCCCGTTTGATGTTTTTGTTGCATTTTAATACGCTTTTGAACCTTACGAGATAATCTGATGGCAGACTCTGTGAATTCTTTGACACGAAAGAATGAAATATTTTAAGGTAAATACATGTGAGATTAACAGGCCTTTTGTTCTCACAATCGCACATATGTAGTCCTACTGATATTAGTGGTCATTCTTTTGGATGTTAGTGTTACCAAAACAATTCTGCCAATAAATACTTAGATACAAGCGATGTAGCTTGGGAATTAAATTTTACCAAAAAACAAAGCTGGTATTCCTCTTTTAGAATATAAACACTAAAAACTATGAATTATTTAGTAAGTTTGATCTTAAACGTTTTTTACGATTAATTCAACTTTCAAATCTTTCCCTCTCTTTCTAGTTCCCAATCTCCTCCTTATTTTCTTTTGCGAGAAAGTCTTTCCAATGCTGCGGTCAACCCGAGCTGGTGGTCAGAATGTCATAAAAAAATTAAGCGAAGTGTGAATGAAGAAGGTACATAGGTATTTTTCCTCTGCTGTTTTCGCGGACTCCTTAACCAAGATTACGACTTGCGTAAATGGAGCAGCAATATGGTCCCGGCTCTTCCATCTTGACACGCTCGCTACCTCCTAAATTACATTTACACAATTGCATCTCTGTGCAGATAGCGGCGCTGCTGAACTGCTGCACTGTAGTCACTTATAGAAGGAAGAAATTGCTTAACAGTGCAGACGAGCAGGTGAAAAAACTGCCCCACTGAGCAAACGAGCCGGTGAAGAATTGCTGTACTGTCCAGAGGAGCAGGTGAAGAATTGCTGTACTGTCCAGAGGAACAGGTGAAGAATCGCTGTACTGTCCAGAAGAGCAGGCGAAGAATTGCTGTACTGTCTAGAGGAGCCGGTGAAGAATTGCTGTACTGTCCAGATGAGCAGGGGAAGAATTGCTGTACTGTCCAGAGGAGCAGGTGAAGAATTGCTGAACTGTCCAGAGGAGCAGGTGAAGAATTGCTGCACTGTCCAGAGGAGCAGGTGAAGAATTGCTGTTGCGGGAGATCAACATACACCGGCTATCCCGACGGGATAGTGGAATAAATCGACGCCAAAAACTAGTAGAAGGCCAGAAAAATGAAGTCAAAATCTACGTTATAAATCTTTATTGCGGAAACTAAAAGAACACTGATCCACGATCTTCAAACTTACAAACACGAACAGTAAAATACCTTCGCTAGGCACACAAAGACGGCTAAGAAAGATCCTAAGCTAAGTAAACACGAGACGGCTAAGAAACCCAGACGGCTAAAAAATATTCTACACTAGGTAAACACAAGACGGCCAAGAAATTCCCCAATACCAAGTAAACACAGACGGCTTAAAATCGCCCTACACTAGGTAAACACGAAGGGCTTAAAAAATGCCCCTAACGGCTAAGAACAACAACCAGATAAACACAAACGGCTAAGAATTTCCCACTAAGTAACCACAAACGATTTGCAAAATTTTACATTAGGTAATCAGACGATTTACGGTATTTTCCAGTAAATAAACACGGACGATTTACAGTATTTTACGTAAGGTGACACAGACGATTAACGGTATTTTCCATTAGATAAACACGGACGAATTACAGTATTTTACATTAGGTGACACAGACGATTTGCACAATTCCAGAGTCAGGTGACCACTGACCATTAAGAAGATTCCTCAGTCAGGCGAACACTGACGGCTGACGAAAATTATTCGCTTGGAAAACACTGACTGCTGACGATAATTGTCTGCTTGGAAAACACTGACGGCTGACGATAATTGCCCGCTTGGAAAACACTGACGGCTGACGATAATTGTCCACTTGGAAAACCACAGACAGTTTCATCCGAGATTTCATAAGGTGCAAAACGGGTGGCCACTCCCGATGCTGGCAGTTAAAAGAATGAGAGAGAGTACACCAGAGCTGCCAGCGACTATTTTTGAAAAACCTAGATTAAACCTCCGAAAAAACCTAGAATTGAAAGAAAAACCCTAGATTTCCCCAAACATGTAATTCATAGTAATACATCCTTTTGTTCACATAGGAATGAGTATGGATATAAAGGGATAAACATAAATTACAATTTAACATATTTCCAATTTTTTTGAACAGTTATTTAAAATATTAAAATTATCATTCATCCTCATCCCCCTCGTAAACAACAGCTTTATCAGCATGTCTTGCATCCACTAATCTACTTTCATATATCCTGTAAATTGCTGTTTTTTCCTGTAACTGACCACGTTTATTAAGCGAGGGTTCGTTCTAGGGTAGCTGTGGCTTTCAAAGAGTTTGTTTTTTGAAGTCTTCACGTTATAACCTTGAGAGAAAATTCTCTCGGCGCAGGCTGACGGATGCGGAAGAACTGACAAATTTTTTAATAAATTTTGGTAAAATTTCAAATTTGGTTGGCCAAGACTATCTTTTACGGATATAAGGCTATGCCAAAGTTCCGGAATGCTGACAGTTCTGCTGTTCTCTGTGAGGTGTAAGTCCTTGGTTACTCTGAAGCTTCGGTATTCATTGTCAACCACTGCCATATATAAGCCCATAACCACTGGGCAGGGTGGCCCGGTGGTTAAAGTTCAGAGATTGGCGCAGAGAGGCGCGGGTTCAATCCCAGCTCTGTGCGCCAGTTTCTGGTCAGAATCGGCAAGGAGGCCGGGCGGTTAAGCAGAATTGAAGCAGTGAGTTGCGAGTTCGAGACCGCAAAATGCTGTGAATGTTCTGCGATGTTAGGAATCGGCGACAGGCCTACGGCCTAATAAACGCTGAAACCTCTATTATTATTATTAATATTGTAATTATTATTATTATAATTAAGGTCATTTAATTTATCTCCAGGCTCCAGGTTTTGAACTGTGCCGCAAATGTTGCAATGGAAAATAGTGAAAAATTTCAGACAAAGCTTGTGGGTTTAAAATGTTAAGTTGTGCAATAATTCTTCTATCATCAAATGAAAATCTTTGTTTGATTTGTACACAAAATGCTATAAAGAAGTTCAAATAGTCTTTCCTGAATCTACAGCTTGGATCTACATCACATAGTTTTGATTTTGTCAAGTATTCTTCATTACTGATATAGCTTAATATATTTTTATATTCAGCAAATACCATCGAGTGAAGGACATGCAACCTAAAATGTTCAGATTGACATTCCCAGTTGAGTGCATTAACTTTCTTCAGAACATATTGAACAAAACATAACATATGTTTCTTGCCGCGACTAATTAAAAAATCATAAATTTTACGAGCTCCTTCAAATAGATCAGTTTTTGCCTGCGACTCAAAGTAAAGAATCAAAGCATCCCACTCCTCCAATACAACTGAAATTACATGCTCTCCCGACTGGGTAGTGAACTGAACTGGCTCTTCATTTTTAACCGACACGCACGCGAACTGTGCGAGTTCTGTACGAACTTGTACGAACATGTATTAAAAATTATAACAAGTAGTATTTCCACTTTCTTGGCAATAATTATTGATTGATTTTTGGTTTCAGTGCATCATTCTCAAAAAAACTTAGATTTACATCAGTTTGTAAATTAAAAACCTAGAAACCTAGCTGGAAGCTCAAAAACCTAGATCTGAGTTTATAAACCTAGCGCTGGCAGCACTGGAGTACACTCGGCACACTCCCCTAGTAAACAGCGGAACCCTGGTCGACAAGAGACTGTTGAGCTGCGCAGCTACATTGCCAACTAAGAAGCACATATTGCCCATTCCCCAGTTTTACCTGGAACACTGCAGCTGCCATGGGCCTTGTAAGGCACGCCTTGCTGCTAAATTCAACGAGAAGCGCGCATTGTGTTGACTTGAGACCAGGAATATCTTTGTCTGGTAGCGTTACACAAACTACAATGCGACTCGACGACTCGATTTCACACCATCCACCTCCTGTTCAAACATATCAACCTCACGCAGTGTGCAACGCTTAATGGAAATCCCGTCATCTAGTATTGATATAAATTATGAGCATTTGATTTAATTAATGGATTAAAAATCAAGAAGAAGGAATGTTTAAGGAATAACAATTAATAATATCATGGAAACGCAACATAACTTCTACGGAAACTCTCCGTAGTCCAGCCTATACAATCTGTATAATTGATAACAAGGTAACGGGAACTAAGCTCAAGCAAACTGTCCATGTTTGACATATAAATGAGTTAAAAATGTAGGCGGTATTCGATCAAGGCTACTGTGTGATAATTTTCAATGATTTCCACCGAAACTAAAAGGAAAATATTAAACACGCCGCTTCGATACAGGAAGGCTGCCCTGTAGCGTGCCGTCATACCGACGTTAATAATATACATTACTACGATGGTATATAGACTGAAATAGGGAATAAGAAATGCAGATGAAGTACCAGTATTAAATGCACGTTAAAATATTAAAGGGAATCCGTTTCATGTCAGCTGTGTTTCCACCAAGTCGGACCTATATAGGTGGAATATATTTTCAAATGCAATAACAACGTTTGTACCTCCTTTATATAGCCTTCATCTGTTCAAAATTGATAACGGATAGGTTTGTTTGCTCGTGCGTATTCATTGTTGCCTCTTCATTTAAAAAAAGCGATGAGAAGGGATGAAGATTACTGTTGCATTTTATGATATTAAAAAATATTACATAACTAGGTGTAAAATACTGTATTAAATCATCTAATAACCGGCTTTAATTTTTTTTAACTTTTGTCAGCATGTCTCTATGAATATCTTGTGAAACTTTTCTTAAACTTTGTGATTTTTTGACTCCGGAAGTACTTTTTCAGCGCCGATTACTCAAACCTTCCGGTAAATTTCCTGATAGCGGAACTCTAGAAAGATGCTCAACTAATTCTTGAATTATTTTCATGCATAAGCTAAGAGGAGAGTTCCTGAGATGCTGCACAATAAGGAAAGCTCGCCGATGCTTGAGATGAACGACCAAGAATTTCCTGTAATATTCGTCAACGCTACGCCGCTCGTCACGCCATCTTTCTTCTTACCTTAGAAAGTAAAAAATCTTGGCTAGGCCCAAGCAATTATATTTTAGGCAGGGGAATCTCAGGACAGGCACTAAACAATTTAATAAAAAATATTCGCATGTGTCGCTCGACATTTGCTGTCGTAAAAATGTATGGGCATCTCGCCAAATATTTTTTTTCTGTACAAATCCCGCCGCCCCGCAGGAATGCTTACCAGGCCACTTACGTGGATACGCTGGAATACAAAATATCGCTCATGGAGAATCTCCGCAGTTTTTAGTAGCATTTGATGTGCCAAGGACAACGGAATAACGCAGATGACAAATAAAGTGCGGCAACTCAATTACTAAGATTTAATAAAGCATTTTGTTTATACTTAATTCTTTTCTTCCAAACGCATGTGATAGTTTCTTGTTGTTATTAGTTAATTCTCCCAAGAACATATATCTATACTGCAGTAGATTTTGAATAAATGAATATCATTGATTTAATCATATTCGCTGCTCCGCTGATTTTTCATGGTGTTCATGAACATTAAGTCAACATCAGTACCTTACATTTATTACATTTATAAAAGATAAATGAGCTGCAAACAAGCCAACAAATGGATGAGCTTAGAGTCTTAGACTATTTTGTAGGATGTTGCCTGGCTGCTGCAACGATCTCTGTACAGAGGATGAAATGAACAAGAAACTGATGGGGGTTACTTTTTCTAGGGTTGTGCTGTCAAGGAGTGATTACAGATGTCCGAATATTCGTAAGAAATTTTATATTCCATAGCTTCCATCATTATTCATCAGCGCATCAAACCTATAAGTACTTCTATTAATTCACCTTGAATCTTTCGAACGAACCATTCCCGAGTTTTGGACTCTGTTAATGGTAGCTATACAAGACAAAATATAACACCCATACACTTCATCATGGTTAATTTCTTCTCACCGCATGCTAATCATTCGGAACTACCACACTGTCTTTACAACGAATACCGATGTAAGGACATCAAAAAACTAATTGAGATAAACTCTTTAACAATTATCCTGATGCCCTTGGTGAGAAAACCAATATTGGAATGAAAGGATATTTTCCCAATTAAGTATACCTCGTTGTTACAGGACTATTTACAGTCAACTCTCTACGTAAAGAGTTTCTCCATTTCCTGCATTCGCTCTCAAATAAATATAACTTGTTAATTGTTATTACTTCCATCAGCTAATAAAAAACTGCAACAATAATATATTATGAGAAATTAAGTGAAATAGAATAAAACCCCTTTTACTTAAAAGGAAATGTTCAACTTGTTGTTGATGGCAGCAGAAGTTCTGTCAGCTCTCATTTATTAAGCGCCACCTGAGGATCGGGATGCGTGACTAAGGTCGTGCAGGATAAGTAAGGTACATCTGTCTAGATAACATATCTTGATATACCGGGCGGTTATACATGAGAGTTACGATACAGGGCCCATACTTTCAAAAAATGTTAAGAGATCGCAAGTTCATCAGCCAATCATTGACGGCCTTTCAAGCAAAATCCACCAATCATAGACAAGAAAATAGAGCGTAAGTACTTGCTGCACAATAAGGAAAGCTCGCCGATGCTTGAGATGAACGACCAAGAATTTCCTGTAATATTCGTCAACGCTACGCCGCTCGTCACGCCATCTTTCTTCTTACCTTAGAAAGTAAAAAATCTTGGCTAGGCCCAAGCAATTATATTTTAGGCAGGGGAATCTCAGGACAGGCACTAAACAATTTAATAAAAAATATTCGCATGTGTCGCTCGACATTTGCTGTCGTAAAAATGTATGGGCATCTCGCCAAATATTTTTTTTCTGTACAAATCCCGCCGCCCCGCAGGAATGCTTACCAGGCCACTTACGTGGATACGCTGGAATACAAAATATCGCTCATGGAGAATCTCCGCAGTTTTTAGTAGCATTTGATGTGCCAAGGACAACGGAATAACGCAGATGACAAATAAAGTGCGGCAACTCAATTACTAAGATTTAATAAAGCATTTTGTTTATACTTAATTCTTTTCTTCCAAACGCATGTGATAGTTTCTTGTTGTTATTAGTTAATTCTCCCAAGAACATATATCTATACTGCAGTAGATTTTGAATAAATGAATATCATTGATTTAATCATATTCGCTGCTCCGCTGATTTTTCATGGTGTTCATGAACATTAAGTCAACATCAGTACCTTACATTTATTACATTTATAAAAGATAAATGAGCTGCAAACAAGCCAACAAATGGATGAGCTTAGAGTCTTAGACTATTTTGTAGGATGTTGCCTGGCTGCTGCAACGATCTCTGTACAGAGGATGAAATGAACAAGAAACTGATGGGGGTTACTTTTTCTAGGGTTGTGCTGTCAAGGAGTGATTACAGATGTCCGAATATTCGTAAGAAATTTTATATTCCATAGCTTCCATCATTATTCATCAGCGCATCAAACCTATAAGTACTTCTATTAATTCACCTTGAATCTTTCGAACGAACCATTCCCGAGTTTTGGACTCTGTTAATGGTAGCTATACAAGACAAAATATAACACCCATACACTTCATCATGGTTAATTTCTTCTCACCGCATGCTAATCATTCGGAACTACCACACTGTCTTTACAACGAATACCGATGTAAGGACATCAAAAAACTAATTGAGATAAACTCTTTAACAATTATCCTGATGCCCTTGGTGAGAAAACCAATATTGGAATGAAAGGATATTTTCCCAATTAAGTATACCTCGTTGTTACAGGACTATTTACAGTCAACTCTCTACGTAAAGAGTTTCTCCATTTCCTGCATTCGCTCTCAAATAAATATAACTTGTTAATTGTTATTACTTCCATCAGCTAATAAAAAACTGCAACAATAATATATTATGAGAAATTAAGTGAAATAGAATAAAACCCCTTTTACTTAAAAGGAAATGTTCAACTTGTTGTTGATGGCAGCAGAAGTTCTGTCAGCTCTCATTTATTAAGCGCCACCTGAGGATCGGGATGCGTGACTAAGGTCGTGCAGGATAAGTAAGGTACATCTGTCTAGATAACATATCTTGATATACCGGGCGGTTATACATGAGAGTTACGATACAGGGCCCATACTTTCAAAAAATGTTAAGAGATCGCAAGTTCATCAGCCAATCATTGACGGCCTTTCAAGCAAAATCCACCAATCATAGACAAGAAAATAGAGCGTAAGTACTTACGTTAACTTAGCGAGTTTTGAAAGTATGGCCCCAGGTATAGAGGCTAAAGCGTAGACCGTAGGGTCGGAGCAGACGCTGACTTTTCAATCAATCGGAGTCGGAGTACTTTTTCCTAAATCTCTCTCAGGTCAAATGAATATTACGTCTCAATTACATATGATCTAATCAAATAATATAATATACAATGAATGTAATGAGACGCCTGATTGACACCGGATAGTTCTCTTCGACAATACATTTGAAATTTCCAAGTATCTTCTGATCACAAAAAAAAGTTCGTAGCCAATATTGTTGGTGTAATGTAGAAATTAACAGTATTTCCAGAAAGTAATTTTACTCAAAACATTCCTGCAATCTTTTCTCCCCGAGTCACGAGTTCAGGTATTTATTCTTTTTAATGCTTGGCACAAGCCAGTGTTCCGAGCTCTCTGTGTGTTAAGAAAAAAATACGTTATTTATTTCCGGACATAATCCAACTTATCACAACGACCTTCTGATTTCCTGTCGTAAAATCGGATCACAGTCGAATAAGGCGGATCTAATTCCCCAGCGATTGCGTGGCAATGCAGCGCTCGTTACTTAAGGAAAAATCATGGCATATTTTTGACCGCTGAAGAGTCAACGCTCTTCAAAGCTAAACTTTTATTTAAATTGGTACAATTCTCTAACTTTATCAAGTCCACCATCTTACTTTAACCTTTTCCACGTATCTAGCTCTAAACCCCTTGTGATGTACTATAGATAACTGCCGGTATGAGTGATAGGCTCTCTCAACCGAGCAGGCATTCTCGCGGAGCCAGCCTTCATTACTAGCGATAAAGCTGCGTTATAGAAAATAGTTCGGCTTTATCCTGCTATGGGCGGCTGTGCCGGACACGACACGCGCCGGGCTTAGCTCCAGTATGTACATGGTAATATGCTCAAATTAATGCGCTTAAAATGTCAAGCGCACTGCACTCCAATTATTTATTAAGCAAAGACGCTGCCAAAGTAGAGTGTGATCATTAAACTTCTAGATTTTACCAGTCTTAACCATGCAAACATTGAAAAGCAAATAACTCGCGCTTTAGATGGATTTCTTCAAGCAATGGTCAATAAAATGCCTCTTATATGTGCGCTCTGAATTTAATCAAGGTAATAAATCAAACGTGACAGAACTGCATTTTTTCCTACTTCATGATTCATCAAGCAATAAAGGTCGAGAGTTGCTGCCTGATGACTGGAAGCTTCAGGGTCTCTTTGTTCTTGGAGATGCTGCTCGTAAAAGATGGTGCCATCTTTATGATCCTCCAGGAAATGATTATCCTTGTCTTTGCAGTGACGTGGCGCTGTCATAGAAGGTTATATTAAAAGGAAAGATGAAGATGTAGGTAGCTTATAGAGGACGTGGTCTGTTGTCATACCAGAATACTTGAGCGATCGTTGTAGGTTCAGCTCGCGTAAACGGAATCCCAAATTGACAGTCTTTGCAGACTCAGAAATTGAAGTACGGCGCCTAATTCCTTGTGCAGCAGTTTTGTCGAGCTGCTCGGATAAATTCTAGATTAGTCAGAGAACATTAAGAGAACATTTATAGTCAAGCGACTGCGATCAGAAAAGAAATTTATTTTCGATGAGATTCTTTTAGTTTAATTGTCTTCATTAAGTTGTTTTCATATATTGGAAATATATTTTCAAATTAAAAAACATGAATTGAAATTTGAATCAAATATGAATAAAGTGGTGCTTGCTGACTAATCTAACTTAATTAAACTTTATGTGCAACAAACCTTCTTTCTATCTTAGGCGTTTGAAGAAAATACATCAAATACCTCGTTCCATTTACATTCTTTCAATGAACTATTTTATCCACTAGTATTTTAACCGCTCGGGATGTATTGAGTTTTCTGTTGCACGCCCGTTATTTCCCGCATGCCGGCTCCCGCAAATGTCTGTGTAGAAAAATACTACAAGGCTATAAAAAACAGCAATCAGCTCGGTCGGAGGACTGCGAATAAACAACGATGTTGTGCACAAAGTCTTTGTCTCGTTTCACGATTGGTCGTTTTCTTCAATGCTAAACTTTTACCGTGGAGCAGTTCTATATTCTTTTCACCCTTTTGGAGTGAACGAACTGTTCGCTTTATTTCGTGCTTGATAAAAAATTACCGATTACGTTTAATGAAATTGCAAGCTCGTGTTTCACTCGTGATTTATCCATTTTCCAATGCAAACTCTATTGACCTTAAAATGCCTAATGGTTGAAACATGTTTTTTTTTATAATATTTTGCAATGTACTTGAATGCTAATAGGGCGAAAATTGTCTTTTGATTCTATAAAAATTTCACTGTTTTATTGAACACCTTTGAATCAGAGTGTAGTTTTACTTTCCCTTAAACTGTGTTAACAATATTTATTAACTGCCGCGGAAACTTTTAACTCATTTTGAGAGATGATTTTATTTGTGATGGATTGGCAAGTCGTCGGAGCCGGTCCGGTTATTACCAACTAGGCAACACGCGCGTAGGTTCCTGAAAATTCTAAGTCACGATTGTGGTGTTGATTTCAATTTAACAATAACAATTCATTTTAACAATTGATTGATTTAACAATAATAACAATAATGATAACAATAACTGCTTAACAAAGACGTCAAGGCTTTACCTTCATCAAGCAGAAAGCCTCAGCAGATGACCCTGTAATCAAAGGCAAGCGTGTCGGGCGCCGTGATATTGCCTTCTGTTCCGGACTGAATCTCCAGCCATCCAGTGGCCCAGCCATTCGAGGCATAGAGGTGGCATAATTGTTACGTCTAATGAACTAATTCTATGAGGTTTTATCATATTATTATGTCCCCGAAATAAGAGATCGCCTATATTTGACTACATTCTGTCGTATAAGCAATTTATAACTGACGTTTGTGCGAGAATTGACAAATACGGAGTGAAATAAGATTCGATAATCAAGATATGAAAACAAATATCACGTTTTACATAACGTTCTCAGCTTGCACGGTGAAATGAATTTTGTGTTTGTTGCAGCAAAGTAATTCCCTTCTTTAGGAAAACCAAAAAAGATTCCATCCATGACATCTGGTCAATTTTCTCTGTAACTTGAGGTAGTAACGTCATTTTGTTCGGTAATGATAACCTCTATGAAAATGTGACACTTCCTGCGATATCAAAGAAGATATGAATTCTCGATATGGAAAAAGTTTAGATTTTCCTCCTCAATCTATCGATTTTTTCAATAATTGTTACACAATTAGAAACATGATTCATAGCCGGACCCAGAATTGAATAGAGGTTATGTGTGATAAAAAGTCCTTTGATTTAATGTGGGTAAAATCGTTTTCCCATCTCGGTTCATTCTTTATTGTCAAGCAACTTAAAAAACAAATGTTTCAAGCTGGCCCAACTGGACGATTAAATAAAATATTTCCCTTGATACTTAAAAAATTACAATTTTGTCTCAACTTAAAATTTAATTATAATTTTGTCTCAACAAATTTCGCAATGAAATGATCGAACTATTTGAACTAAATATTGAAGCAATTGAAAAAAAAACGGCAAATGGTTCCAGTAACTAGACATATGTAATGTTACAGCTTTTTTCATATGTAATGTAATAGACATATGTAATGTTACAGCAATCTCTTATGAATAATTTTTTTCTCTAAATTGAACATGTTTAGTCGCAAATAATGAACTGACCCGTTGGTGGATTTATCACTCAATATAAAACTGGAATGAACTTTTAAAATAAGCCACATCTAATTTTGCTGTCCCATTGGCGCTTGATATTATCATTTAAGAAAGATCCTCTGTCCAATAACTGGTTCATGTGTTGTCACTAACGGCCAGCAATGAGATTGAACGACCCTCTTTGGATATTTTCCGTCGATAGTAAACCTTTAAAGCGCGTACTTCTGCAGCCAAGCTCCCTCCCGAGCACGATAATACTTTCATGAAACGTTCAATTGCGTTCATTCCGATCGAAAAGTTGCCGAGTTCTCTGTACAAGCCTTAGCATGCATCTCGGCGACCATTGGATGGCAGAAAGACGGCCGATGATTATACTACCATCTTTTATCGGTAGGTTGCTGCTGATTGAGTGTTGTTTACGTGTTGTGCACAACTTCGCTTCAAAAAGAAAGTAAACAATGTTCCCAACCTCGCACTCTCAATCCTGCCCAATCTCGGCAGAAGCACCTTGAAAATTTGTGGATTTCGTTCCAGCTTTTTAGCCGCTGCGCAGCCATATTTCTTCTCTCGTTAACTAAGTGCTGCGAATATTGAAGATCAAATACAGATGATGATTCTTAATTATGATGAAATTCTTCTTGTACGTTTCTGAGGTAATAGCAATTTTTTAAGCATATTATATTTCATTCGGGTTTTTCAGAGCTCATTCGTTTGGTTTCCAGTTTTAAGGTCAGGAGTTCTGGAATGATCCGAGGTAACTCAGTTCTCTTTGCCTTCTTTTCCATTTTGGAAACATTTTTCACAGCCTCACGGGCCTCATATAACACTTCTTCTTTGAGCTGAGCTTGAACACTGACCAGTGTTTTTAACGCTGCTATATACTTAGGTTCTTACCGTGGAAACTCGTATTTTCTTCACAAAAGCTCATGGAGAATCCAGAAAGGACTCGCTAAATGGTAAGACATCCAAAAAATATGTTTTGGAAATCTCTGCAATTTACTGTGATAAAAATTTGCTAGATATTTTTCGGTGATTGAGATCCTTGCAGTTCTGCGATGCTGTTAGAGCGCTAATATTATTCGTAATAAATCGACACCGATTGAGTTTATCAGGTAGCCAAGAATATGAAAGAGTTGAAATTTGTTCTACGCACAATTAGATCGAAAAAATTTTAAATATAAAGAATGAGTTCAAAGGTGTTCATCCAAAAATTAATACGAGATTATTCAACTGTGAATTCTTTAGTTGATCTTCACGTCCGGATTTTTTAATTATTGTTCTGCAAAAGCACACCTGCAGGAAGTGGTAGAAATAATCTGATAAGGGATATTGTGTAAAATGACTGGGGTTAAATTTATTCAATTGGGATTAATTTTTAACACAAGACTTGAACTTTGAATAGAAGTAAATAAGTAGATCCTAATACAGCTCATGCATTTTATGGTTTCATAATTTTTCTGCTCACGTTCATGATGAGATCTTATATATTCAACTCACTTTCCCACTACCCAGTTTAGTTCAGAGCAAATTTTTCTTCTTACTTATGAGTTGAAACATTTTCTACTGCTCATCTCTTGACACATTTTTGTTTAATCTTACAATTTTCGAGCGTTGCAGCAATTCAAATTTCTCCCGGCAGCTTTCTTCTTTGCTCTGCTCTATTTTTTCCGTTCCAGAGCGTATACTTTCAAAAAAGCTAAGATATCGTAAGTTCATCAGCCAATCGTTGACGGCCTTTCAAGCAAAATCCACCAATCATAGACAAGAAAATAAAGCGTAAGTACTTATACGTTCACTTAGCGAGTTTTGAAAGTATGGCCCCGAATCTATATTTAACCTAAGCATAAAATTTTCACTGCCCTTCCATTTCACATCGTCCCGTTATTTGCAACGAAGCTGACACTCTCATTTTTTACTCGTGGCGCCTCGAAGAGAAATTTATTTGGAGTGACGTCTATTGATGCTATCTAAGTCGCAGGTTTCTTGCTATCTTTAGTCCTGATCAGAGATCGCCTCCTGGAAGTTAGGCCAAAGTTCGCTGCTCCGGGTGGGTTCATGCAGCTCCACCTTCCGGACCAAAGAACAGTTCCGCAAACTCGAGACTTGAGGCATTATAGCTCCTCTGGGAAAGTTGCTATCTTCGCGAAGTCTGGACTAGAAGAGGCTTATCATGACCGCACTAAATTACAATATAACGTTACCGGTAATTTAAAGTTCAACGGTAACGATAAAATAAACCATATGTAATAATTTAACGTTAATTGAAAGTGTTCATGTGATTATTCTAATTAAATAAGAAGTATTAATGCCCTTAGGCAGCAATTTATGATTAGTGATTGTTTGTGCATATTTTATGATGACTCAATTAACTTATCGAATGCAAAGCACCAAGATAACTAAATTGTTAATCAAACAAGTTTAGATCAGGACACTTTATTTTAAGTTGATTCTCAATAATTTGTGTTCGATGGCGTTGGCGTCGCTTATCGCGATGTAATTATCATCTTGAAAAAATTATGATGCGAGTTCGAAATAATTGGTGCAAGATATGCATTTAAAGCAACGCATATTGTAATTTATACAAAAATTTCAATTGCAACATAGCACCTGACAACAGTTGAATGTTTTCAAACATTTTTTATTATGAACGCAAGGAGTGCTGTTACTTATTCCTTTCCATAAAAGAGCATCTCACATGGTCGTTTTGTTCGCTCATTTGAATGCATCATTAAAACTGAATTGAAATTCTACTGCTGATCCTCAATTCCTGTAAGTTCTCACATTTTTTAATTATTATTTTTACAAATAATTTAAAAAATTTTCAACCGTCATTTCCACTGACCCACGACCGATCGGAATCTCAAAGATTTTCACCTTTCTGTGAACTCACATACTCAACTTTTGCCGACCGTGGCGATCGCAAAAGTTTTGGCGAACGGATACCACGAATTCCTGAACTGACAATATCCACGGTAAGAAAACAAAGTCTCTGATTCAAGATTAGAATTTAAGCTCCAGCTATGATTCGTGCTTAGCACCAAATGCAATTCAGGGGCTTGACTTTAAATTAGGTGGAGTGACATATCTGACTTGACGTATGATAATCTCAATATATTTTTTTCCTAATTAACTTTTCTGTATGATTGCCTGTGGCATTTTAATTCGAGTGATAACGGAATCAGGACTGCATGGAAGTTCTATAATTATACTTCCCTTCGATGGTAATTCTATTTCGTTGCAATAAAATTCATCTCCAACAAAATTTCGAATAACGCCTAGGCTTTGGCTAAAGAGTCGCTACACTCGGCTTAAAGTTATTCTGGCTCTGATTGGCTACCCGATCAAAATCAGCTTCTGGTCTTTCAGACTCCCTGCAGGCATCACAAGGAGTCGTGTCTTACCGAGCTTCCAAGCTGCCCAGAGGTTGCCCTTCAAACTCAAAGCCGAAGTGGACATAGGGCGACTGATTTACGTGCTCTTCGACTCCTAGGCAACATTTATTTTAGAGTATATCACGCACAAATTTTGCATAGAGTTACTGCTCGTTGCATCGACTGCGAATAAATTTCAATTTTTGCTTGTCATTTTTAAATGGGAATGCTTTCACTCATCGATATAAAATGACCAGTGATCAGCGTTGAGTGACCAGTGCTGACTGATTAGCGGTGAGTGATCAGCGTTGAGTGAATGTTTTTTTCCAAACTGGGCTTCATGACTTCTATGAGTTGCCAGAGCAAGGATACAAACGGCAACAGTGCAGTGACTTCAGCGCCCATGCATTCAGCTGGAAGCTGCAGCCAAATTGCCCGTGCATCACTTGCGTCTGCGCCACATGCAGCTAACGCCTTGGCTTTTGTTCACGGTCCTTGCTATTCACACGTGTATATGTGCTCTTGGCCTTGCTCAACTGCTGCAGTTGTGCTTACTCGACGAATACCTTTACAACAACCGTAGAGATATCTTTCTTTGATCAATGGTTTTGATTTTGATTCTAATGTTTTTCAATCTGTAACTTCGAGCGCTATTGCATGAAGTTTTTCAGTTATCGGACGCTTATTATGTGCAAAAAAATAATAACCCTTGTCGGATTGTATAGGTGCAGTTCGTTCTTAACTCTTTAAGCATATAATGCCTTAAAATCATACCATCTGACACTCTAACAAGGCTAACATTGTCTATTAACCAGATAAAATTTAAAGCTGGAAATGAAACCGGCAGACGCAGTCAAAGTACCGATTTAAAGGCGACAGAAAAACGCAGCAAAGCCGAAGCTTCCCTCAGGCTTCCTGGTAATATAGAAACGATATAGTCAGCCCTGCCCAAAGAACTCGTTAGAATTTCCACACTTGCTGTGACATGCTTCATCTCACAACTACTCAGCAACGCCAAGCACCATTTGCTCTAACCAGCACAGCACTGGCGCTGAATTGGTTCTGGAAGTGCAGAGCTAGGGCAGTAGAGCTTAAGCTTTTTAAATAGCAATTTTAAATATCTATTCAATCTTCTCTCACTGAAATAATCGATACTCAATTCGTACAGGTATTTTTACACATTTGATGGGATTTAGCGACATGAAAGTGAAATTTTAACGGTGAAGTAAATGCTTAGAAATTTGTATATCATTAGAACATTTCGATCCGAAATGCAACTAATTTTCCTAAATATTTTCTTCATTGTATTTTTAATAATTTATTCGTGGAATTGAGCATCACGACGATCTTGAACAGATAAATACTTGGTGCTGTGAAGTTTTTTATGAACTTAGACAATGAAATTTCTTGTTCCGCTATCGTATTCTAGATATTTTAGCTGGCCCGAAAAATGGGCCCCAAATGTCGAATGGCGAAACGGAATTATCAAGTCTATGGAGGAGCGAATTTCACTCTTTGCTTCCTAACATTCCCACCTCTCCCTTCGCTGAACCCCACTACTGACCGGTATGGACCTCAGACAACACCACCACATAACCTCGACCCTATACAGCTCTGGAGCGACCCCCTGTCGGTGGTGTTGTACTTGCGCGAGGGGGGTCTCTTGTGAAATTGAGACTGGGGAACCACAACAACAACAACTGACCGGTATATGTAGTGAGCTGATATCTCTGACCGAGCAACTCAAATTCCAGATCCGTTCCCTGCCATCGGGCCACGGACTGAACATGTGTTCACTTTCCTCCGGACTGAACATATGTTCAGTTGCCCTCAGACTGAACCTTCGTTCATCCTCGGAGGATGAACGAAGGTTATCTATGGAGTTTGTGACTTTGGCGGTTTGGCCATGGGAAATTTCCGTACCAACAAACTTCAGGCAACCGATGAAGCAGGAGGCCTGGAAGAACACGTTCTATCCGCGACTATATTTCATACTTCAACTGTTCATGAAACCACAGTAAAAAAAGAATGTCAGAAACGTGAATTAATTTTCATGCAAGGATGCTTATTTATATTTTCATTAATCGAAACCTGTTAACTGGTTTTCGAACGTTACGATGATCTTAAGTCAGGACAACAATGTTCGTCAAGGAAAGTTCCGCATTTGCAATTGGATGGTTTTGCTCGATCAAGTTGGTTTAGGGACGGTTGAACTTAATTAAGATAACGCGATTGTCACAGAGAATTTGATAGCCAGTACAAGACCTTCAATATAGGAGTTTACTTTAGTAACATGGATACAGACAAAATTGTTTTGCCCCCCATCTAAATAACCCGTTTACCTACAGCTCGTTCTCTACCTACAGCTACACCCTAACCTTCGGAAGATGGCACCTTTATATTTTACCACGTTTTTCTTAGCTCGCTTTCGTGTCTGTGATGATCAAATCTTGCAATCGATATTTCACCAACTTTCCCATTAGCTAGCGCTCTGAAACTTTTAGGGAAGCTCAGCTCCCGATAACAATACAATAATCAATAATTTGTTGCACGTTTCCAGGCGTATAAACTCTAAAGGAACTTCACGTTTTTCGTTTTAGATGTAAAATATTTTAACTGAAATACAAAAGACCAAGAGAATGAAAGCAAACAGAGATCAGTAGCTGCCGAAAAATTATTTTCTACTTTTGAGTCCACATGAAAAACGTGGTCTTTAAAAATTTTTTTTATACATTTTATATATCCTTCCCTAGGGGGGCGGGACAGATTGTTATTGTGGGTAATACCTGTTGCTTGAACTATGCGGTGGGGGTCTGGGGGGCGAGAGTTCGCTTCCCCCGCTGGGGGGTTGGAAGTTTTTCAGAAGTTGCTACTTCGTCAGAAGTCCCAGCCCGGGATTCGAACCCTCGACCTCCAGATCCATCCTACTAGCCCAAACCGACGCCTTTAACCACTACACCAAACTGTCCCGAGAGCTAGAAAGTTGAAACTTCTATTTGAATTGCGTAAAGGCAAATAATAAATTATTGATTAATTTCACACGTAGTGTAGCTACTCGTCTGCTCTCAAAACGGCGGTGTCCTGAAAGCATTATTTGAAAGATATAGAAATTGAAATTTACAGGTACAATTTAATGAATCAATACGAAAAATTAAAATATCATTTTTAGTATTTAGTTATAGAGCCGGTGTTATTTTTTCACAACCAACGACTGTCCTCCATCTTGCATTCCCCGTCCTTGACGCCCATGACTCGCCTCCTCACACTGTTAGAAAAAACGGTGAAAAAACGGTCCCACCGGCAACCTAGTGGCCGGTCGCCCCGTGAAAATAAACGGTTTCGACGTTTTTATCAGATGTTTTACGGATTTCTAGTGTCAAATTGGAATAAAAACGGTGAAACGGTGTTTTTTTCACATGCCGACCGGCCACTGAAACGCCGGTTATACCGTTAACGGTAATTTTTCTAACAGTGCAGCAAGCGGGGACAAGCCAGCCCAAACCCACCACCCGCCACCCCCACCCCCGAGCTTGTAACCTGGCTACAAAAAATTAAAGGAACCATATGAAGTATTTATGATGAGTGGGACGCGTTCTGGAGGCTGTTGTTTGCAATTTGTTTTCTAGAGTCTTTTGGGCCTAAACTTTGCAGCCACAAGCACCTCTGTGGCAAGCGTTTCATGTGCTCGCTGAGCAAATGCTAATAACCTGTAGTAATGGCATGTGTAATAATGTAGGGACAATTGCCAGTCGTCAATCAAATAGTTACATTTTAAAGAACATTTGAGGAATACAAATATCCGAGCAGAGTAGATTTTAAGTGAGCTATCACTGAAAATTTTCAATAGAGTATAGAAAATTAACTTTATTGCTGAAATTTTAAAATTTACATGTTAATATAGAAAATTTCTTTCCTAATATTCCATGAAATTCCTTAGTACGGGAGTTCTAAAGTTTACGGAATTTACTGCTGAAATTTAACTACAAAATCTAACCTCGTCTGCTAGGCAACTATGGCGTCTGTTATAAATGACTTTCTTATAAGAATTGAATCGTATTACAGTAAATTCAGAAAATATTGTAGCCAAGTTAGTGTCAAGTAAATTTCGTCAAGCCAAGTAAAGCGCCAGCAATTGGGCTTGAACGCCGTTGTACCGACCACCATTGTTACTTATGACCTTACCTTATGACCTTATGATGAGTTTAGGACGTCGTAGTCCAAGGTCACGCTGATGCGCCGCCTTCGTCGTCCTCCGTCTCCGAGTCGTCGTCGGATGTAAC
>NW_025947387.1:0-571 GCF_000764305.2 Hyalella azteca | reverse complement strand
TTGTCGCGTGCAGCTTGTGCTGCTCAAAGGCTGGAATTTCGCTTCATATGGCTGAGCCTTAGGGCCACTCTGCAATACTCAATAAGATATACCAGAGGTTGAACTGTAAAGATTAGACTTTATTGCTAGACTCGTGTGATTTGGAGTTCGTGCGAGGAAATCGAATCTTTTTTTTTAATTCTCTCAAATAAATTCGATCATGGATCTATCATGACATTCTCAATGAAATTATTTTCTTATTATGACAAAAAAATATATTTATGTACGATACAAATTTATTCACATAATTTTAGTGTAAAATTTGTAAAATGTATCATTCATATGTTTATATTCTCGAGATTGGCTATTTATGTTCTGTTTTAAAACTCTAATTGATATTTATCCAATGTTCCCTCTCCTATGAAATTTTTCGAAAGACACCGGTCAGTGTTGTGCAGAAATTCTTTATTCCCAAATAACACAAATATTCTTTATTCCCGAATACTCGAGTCGTTCTGAAGACTATAGCGTGAAAATCAGCGTTACGTTGGCTGGTGTTATGTGGATGGTGTTACAGTAAATCAGTGTTACG
>NW_025947386.1:0-638 GCF_000764305.2 Hyalella azteca | reverse complement strand
TAACAATTGAGTTACTGACGATTATAAATTCATGTCTATAACAGTATGATTACGTTTTCAGTGAACTTTTATCGACGGCGCGATATGTTGCGAGATTGGAGGCAGCAGCTTTTCACACGCCATTTCAGGAAATTGCCCGTGAACAGTAAATTTTTACCCGCGGTTTTCGAAAATCGCACTTGAATAGCCTATTTTTACCCGCGGTTTTCGGAAAAATCTGCCCAGTATTCCATACCGGATAATGCTGGTATCTATGATACTTTACTAGTCTACTTATAAGTTATAGGACTCAGAAATGAACTTGAGGCACTAAAGCAGTGTCTAAAAAACTCTCTTCTTTGCCAATATGAATTCTCGCAGCCTGATTGTGCCTTTTTGTTAACAATTAGGCAGGAGGTAATTCATCTGACAGAAATCTCACGGTTTCTGAAATGGCAGGAAAGTTCTAGTTGCGGACCTAATGGTAGATGTTTTCCACGTTTAGGTACATTCAGGCTCAGCATTATCACTTCATTCACTTGTACAGTTGGCTGAGTTGCAGCTCCATGGTCAGGAAGATGTGCCAGGTGCGCGGGAATTTATTTTGTCATTTTAACGACCTGCGCGGTGCGCCGTACTATGCTGGTAAAAAAAATGCG
>NW_025947385.1:0-259 GCF_000764305.2 Hyalella azteca | reverse complement strand
AGGTTGGGCAATTTGAAAAAAAATTGGGTTTTTGCAACCATGCAGGATGGTATTGTTTGGTGTTTTTAGCACATTTTCTCATTGTGGAAAAAAATGCACCATTGTGATCACCATGTCCGGCCGTCTGTGTGTCCATCCGCTGTAACCGGGCGCACTAGCGGGTGGAACAAACTCGTTGTTCACTTACTGAAATTTACTTTTATAGTGCTTGTCACAGAAAACAGGAATTAATGACTTACTTAGGGATTTGCTTTTATTT
>NW_025947384.1:0-1911 GCF_000764305.2 Hyalella azteca | reverse complement strand
GTCTTATCGCTATCGGGAAATCTCTTCATAGCTGCCAAGAATGGGAACAGCATTATCGGCAATGTCTATTTCCGATATCGACCTCGTGTTTTGCTCGTCCATTGCACAGCAAAGTCCCGACAGCGGCTAGACAACTCCGGATTACGTATTATGGCAAGCACACACCATCATGAGCTAATGTTTATTCTGAAAAACTCGGTTATTGCTAGCAAATATTCTCAAGTTCATCGATTCTTCATAATTAAGTGCATGTAAACATTCTTTTCGTGCAATGGATAGATTGTTAGGTTCATTGCCCCTTTTACCTACATTCAATTAAACCTCTTCAGGCGTCTTCTTCTTCTAAATGGCACTTTTATATAATTAATTTGCTTTCTTCAGTTCTTCAAAGCAATCCATTGAAAACTGCGTCAAAGACTTTGTAATATGTTAAATTTCAGCGAAAAATTGTTGTCACTAAAACTATTCTTCCGCGCTGAACCTAATCTCCGACAGTTCATCGTCAGGTAAGAATAAGGGTATTTTTTGCAAGGCATCGACCAGCTAACTTTTAGAGGCATCTGCCTTTGACGACCCTAGTGAAGAGGCATTTGAGTTGTAGTTTTCAAGAAAAATCAAGTTGTGCTCAGGCTGGGAGGTGTGACTGTTTCACACCCGAAGTCTTAAAATCAAATTAAAAAAAAATTGACGACCCTATAATGCAGGTAAATTACTTCAACAGCGCTACAAAAAAAAAATTTCCTTTCTATTCCGTGAAAAAATGTGCTCGGAGAAAATCAGGCTTCTATTTTATTGCGCCCTCTAATTAATACAATAAGCATGAAAGGAGAGAGGGTGTCATCAACTTAAATTCTAAGTAGAATTTCTATTTAAAGTATTATCTATTGAAATATTTATTTTAGTGATTAAATGAAATCACCGTCGAAGCAGTCAATTTTATGAACAAACTAATTCAGCACTGAAACTCAAGATGAAGTAAAAGGTGTCACTTTAACTTTGACGTAGAGGTGAAGTAGAGAAATCAACGATGTATATAGGGAAATTAATAACCCTTGTAGCTCATAATTCCTAATTTTCGATCCCTCAGTTCATGACAAAATTGTTTTTGTGAATTGACGTTTATAAATTGGGTCTACTGTACCACGGCAATTTTAGTTAAATATTTCTATGCCTTTTAACCCTGCAAGTTATTGTAAAAGATAATGCGCTACAAAAGTTTAAAGCAAAATAAAGTATGTTACGGTCTCAAAGCATATTCGCTTAATAATATGTCTAGGCCAACATATTAATGCGTGTTAAATTCTATTCCCCAATTGAGATATATTTAAGATTTCCAAATTATTAAGTTTATAATAACTATGCTCTCAGTTTTAGAAAAACAATCTGCACATCGTAATGTTTTCTTCATGCATATTAATCTACTGTATTACTTAATGACAGTTTTTAAATGAGCACGCTGCCAGATAACTTCACAAAAATTATGCATATATTAATCCCAATAACTATCACTTCTACACTATATCCTTAGAGTCAACTGCACTATGATATACAATGGCATCCAAGTTTATCATGATTGAAAATACATATATTGCGATGGAAATATCTTCAAGGACAGAGTGGAAGTAACCAAATATCGTGCATTATGAAATAAATTCATAAAATATCGAACATTTTAATATTTTTATGTTAAAATTCATGCCTACAAAGCAGCAAGACCAGACAAGCATCGCGCAATATCCGCGACTTGATTCACCGTGCGCCCGTATGCAAGAAATGCGGCAGGTTTATAGCCTCAGAACGCGACTAGCAGCACGGCCACAAGCGTCGCGTATAAGCTGAGGAAGGCTCACTGCTCTGACATTCAATTACACCGCCACTGTATTTTGTAACCGACCTCGGATTTCTCATGCG
>NW_025947383.1:0-479 GCF_000764305.2 Hyalella azteca | reverse complement strand
ATAAGATGTTAAGCATGGGTGAGAATGTTCAAAAGTGCAATACTGAATACTTTATGTTTATTCACTAAAGAAATTGGCAGGGGTGGTGATTTTTTAATAAAAAAATCAATGATTTATTTATTTTTTCATGATTTATTTGATTTTTCTCATTTTTTCAGCTCCTTTGTCTTTTTGAAAGGTTATTTTTTATGTTGCAATTAGCCTACTTTCTACTAACAATAACAGTACCTATAAGGCATAGTGGCAAACCTGCCAAACCAGAGCTTTTTTGGAATCATTTCATTTTTAATTTTCCCAAAACTCAAGATTTAAACCAATTTCTTAAGTATGATAATGCTGGTATAGTGGTAAGGTAAATGCGGTATATTCCGACACATTAAGGATGCATCAAGAAATGAAAAACTATAAAAAAAAACCGTATGCGTTACGTAAGTTCTGTTGCCTTCACATGACTCTCAAAACACTTCACTACGCGTCAG
>NW_025947382.1:0-994 GCF_000764305.2 Hyalella azteca | reverse complement strand
TTTAGATCTATGAACAAGGCACGAAAGAATCGGCGACAGGCCGCATCAGGCCTACACTGCAGCGCCGAGATCACTATGTTATGTTATGTGTTAAATCGGCAATCAATACATTTTATAATCGACAACTAATATGGCTTCGGTTTTATGAAGAGAAAGTTCAAATCAGGTTCGCAAGTACTTACTACTATTATTATTATTCGCATAACTCATCTAATAATACGATTTCGAGCGCAAAATTTTTTATTCACTTATATTTTAACACCACATGGATTTAATTTTTGGGAACCGAAAATAATGTAGAGCCGTTGTATTGAAATAATGTAGAGAAAGCAATTTATATTAAACCACATTATGAGCATGGATTCAATTTACATTTTCGGAGAAAGTTGTAAATAAATTTGTTATAAAAAATTGTCTTTGTAAATAAATACAAAGGTGGAGATGATTTTTTTTATTCATTGGTGAAGACAATTTAAAAATTTGAGTTTCAATCATTTTTTTACAACGTAGATTCATTCTTAAAATTGAAAAATGCTCGCTTCAGAACGCAAGCAGTTACAATTTTCAAAGTCCAACTTCTTCGTGTTGACTTTCAGTGTGAAAAATTCAGTGCTGATTAGTTTAAATATTAGTTCAGGTGCGATGCTAAAATGGTATCCAAAATAGTAGTTTATATTATGAATTCAAGTAATTAAATTTTATTTTATGCTGAAATCTACAAATTTTCAGCAGTTATACGCATAGCTCAGATGAGCTATTGAATGAATACACCTTAGAACCTCACACAAAATTTACCTTACCTTCACTCATGTTTTTCGTACCGGAACTGTTGTGAAAACATTAGCAGGGTGTGAATAAATATTATGAGTATTTCTAAATACGCTCATGCTAGATAGGCCGTTAGCTTTCAATTAAAAATCCAACTAAAGTAATTAAATTAAAAATTATAAACTATTTTCGAAGCTTGTAGAGAATATTTATTAAGTTATAAGTG
>NW_025947381.1:0-649 GCF_000764305.2 Hyalella azteca | reverse complement strand
TACTGTCATTGGTAGCCAGAAAGTATTTATAATCGCCGTAAGACCTGTTTTTAGAATTATTTTGATTGTATCGAATCGAAAAAAATTTGCTTTCGGCAGCGAAAAATTTTGTTCAGGCGGAAATGCGTGCGATGCAAGTTTAAAAAAATACACACATCACCATTTTTAGCCCATTTTCTCATTTATGGAAAAAGTGCCCTATTGTGCTCGTCATGTCCGTCCGTCCGTCTGTCCGTCCGTCTGTCCGTCCGTCTATCTGTCCGTCCGTATGTCCGTGACTTCACGTTTTCGTCGACGAGAAAATGCGCTCTATGTCACTCACTGCAGTGAATACTGAGTTATATTTTTTTATATTTAAGACTTTTGAACTTGTATTGCAACAAGCGCATTTGGCAAGGTTTAGAAGGCATGAGGATTTTAATTCATTATGGAGGCATTGTATGAGTTCCGTCAATACTTTAATTTGTTATTTCTAGCTTCACATAAAACAGAATGGAACTGACAGTCGAAACTCGCACGTCGTCAACTTTGTGATCCCATGTACTCCATATACTTCATATACTCCATATACTCCATATACGCCAGATACTCCATATACTCCATATACTCCATATACTCCATATACTCCATATACTCCATATACTACATA
>NW_025947380.1:0-349 GCF_000764305.2 Hyalella azteca | reverse complement strand
CATAATTGTAATTGTTATACGATACCTACGTCACGAATCTAGTCAATTATTTCTCATCACCTCGTATACATGCTTTTGATATCGCACAGCATATTTACGCTTCTTATATTGCCTCGTTTTCAGTCTCCGGTTCATCGCCTTGCATATACGCTCCGGAATATTGCCTTGTATTTACGCTCCGGAATATCGCCTTGTACAGGGTGTTTCAGAATTAAGTAACCCTTTTAATTTGTTAATAAATAAAAAAGTAAGATCGTTATGAAGTTGAAACTTGTTTTATTTAAAAGAAGAACATTTTTATGGTAATATTGCATCATAGTTACGTCATTATCCTGTATAGCTTGCTAAA
>NW_025947379.1:0-338 GCF_000764305.2 Hyalella azteca | reverse complement strand
CTTGGACATTCCTGCCGCTGCCGGTTGGCTATCTGGGGGTTTTGTTCCCAGATTTGGGTTCCTTTTGTTTTTCCACATGAAACCTTTCAAATTAGAACTTCAAGATTTTATAACGAATATCAGTAATACGTGGTAAAGGAAAAGCGTAAATTTTACACACTCCACTAAGTCCACTTTTTGATCACTAGACTCGAACACTCGATCTCGAATCAATCACCCAGCCTGTGAGGTACTCCTAGCACGGTTCTCTTTCTAATTTATTCTTATAGGAGCACTGGAAGCTAGTCCATAAAGCCCCTTGCCTAAACTGGGTTTAATTGGTACCTAACAGTCTAACA
>NW_025947378.1:0-4013 GCF_000764305.2 Hyalella azteca | reverse complement strand
GATAGGTGGGAAATTTCATGTAAGAAGATCAACAATAGATGGCTTATATATTAGGTGAGACGAAAACATACGATCATTATCATCTCATTGTTAGAGATAGAAGTCAAATAGGTGGAGTTTAAAAAATCTTACAATAAGTCATCATGATATAAATCGTTAGAGATAATTTGAAAATGAAAATCTTAAATATAATTGATGGTGTCTCGAAAATTTGTTTATGCTACGTCTAAACGTAAATTAATCGATTTTGAGTGAATAATAGGAAGTATTTGAAGCAGTTTGTGTTGTGTGAAACACGAACAGAAGTATGTATTTACAGAATGACAAGACAGATTTAAAGTTAGTGACATATGATGAAGTTAATTTTTACACTATTCGGAAACCTTTCACTTGTGAGGGCTTGTCTATTTCTGCAGTAATGGGCGTTCTTCCTCTTTTGTCAGATTTAGTAACTGCAACACCAAACAAGACAGATTTAAAGTTAGTGACATATGATGAAGTTAATTTTTACACTATTTGGGAACCATTCACTTGTGAAAGCTTGTCTATTTCTGCAGTAATGGGCGTTCTACCTTTCTGTCAGATTTAGTAATTGCAACACCCAACTGTAGATGCAAATTGCTGGGGACAAGTGACCTAGCTTCTTGTGCCTCGAACTGTCTCTAGCATTATGTATGTATACTTCATGGCTACGTTTAATACACGTTATTTATCTGTCCCTCTCTCCCTCCCGCCTCATGCTCCCCTACAACCTCTGGACCCTATATGGGTTTGGTATATAGACTACAGTTATTTCTATTTTTATATCTGAACAACTTTCTAAACGAGCGACTTTTGTTCGACAACTAGACAAACACGTTGGCAGAAAGGATCCAACAGAAATTGATTGCAAAATTTCAAGATTTTCCGATGATGAATTGACACAATCTTTGCGTTTCTTATCTCATCTTAAAGGTTGTTTTCTTGCGCATCGAACGGTATAAGTATCGTCCCTGTACGTCGAAAAATGATTTTGTGACAGGTCTTCCGAGGGAGGCGGGTTTTAGGTCCCTTAACAAAACTCTACGAGGATAAATGACGCGCTGGTCACTCCACAAAGGAAGGCCTGTGAGCTCCGTGATGGTGCGCAGATATGTCAGGGACTTTAAAAATTAAACACTTAACTTAGGATTCGTAGATTCTCGTTAATCAACTTTCTTGTTTATTGTTTTTACAATAAATTAAAGATTAAAACAAATAAGTACAAAATGATAGATTTATTTAAACCTCGGCCCGCATGATCGTCACAATATTAAACATGTACTAATTAAGTTCGGGTTTTCTGCGTTTATACCTAATTACTCCAGGAATAAAAACGACTAATTTTGTTCAATCATAATAAGAAAAATGGATCACATTTCCGAAAAAAAAATAATATTTTAGCTAATGAACATCAAACACGTAAAATTCAATGGTAATTTTGCAACTGATTATTACTCGCAAATGCTCACATAAGTTGAAGCGTATAGTTTTTATTCATGGGCTAACGACTAGACCACTAATTATAAACCTTATTATTCGCGAGGTTCAAATGCCCTAATAATATTCCGTCATTTTCTAGAGGGTTTGGTGATATGGGAAAACAAGGCCCGCAAAAATGATAAAACTGATAATCAGCACATTCAAGATCGAAATTATCATTATCATCGGTACGGTTATCAGCACGGTACGGTCTTGGTCATCAGTAGCGGTACGGTCACGATCGCCAACAAATTATGTACGGCAATGAGCTTAGAACTACATCAAGAACTACATCAACTACAATGAAGACTACGCCGACAACCAAGTAAACAAATGAGTAAAGATATATAACGGTAATAGTAACGTAATATAATAAGCTAGAGAGATACGCGATCACGACTGATCATAATAAATTCTATTTGTTCGGAACTTCGTCACAACCAAGACCACCTCTGTTCGAATATAGGCTATTTAAATACAACGGTAACCAAGTTCAACAAAGCAGAGGAATCAAAACAGTTTAATCGCGCAGAAGAAAATGCATTTATGGTGCATAGAAAAGTATTTGGCAGAGAAAAGAATATTTTTCCCAACTATATTGGATTTTAAACTAGTATTAATTCCAGTTGTAACAACTTACATATTATTAAAAAATCACATTGACAGTACGGAACATTTTCGTACATTAACCAGCGCTTAACATTCTATCACATTCTTCAGTAACAAATCTTCTTCAACAATCACCAGCAATCATCCTTGATTATATTGTTATTTCATAACAATCTTGATAATAAGAAATTATTATTATTATTAGTATCTTTAAAATTATAATTATTATTACTATTATCATTATTGCGCAACGCTCTTCTCGTCAGACGCACAGATTTTTTCATCTCTCAGGTTCAAGTCAAACGTATCAGATTTCGCGGAAATTGGATGTTTGGTAACGTCACATTTTCTAATAGTTTATACGTTTTATGGAAATTTTGTCTTGATATTTTTTTTACATCTATTTGGCCAAATCGAGAAATAAAAAATCTTGAAACATTGATGTTGTTTCGGTTATTACGAAAAACCCATTTATACTATAGGTTGTATCTTACAAAACTTTTATATTTTTTACAGCTATTCCAACAGCTGTATATTGAACCCTGATGTTCCTGTTGGGGCTATTGTTTTCAGTACTGCTGCTATCACTGATAAAGCTAGCTAGTTGGTGTTAAATATGAACATCACCAATGAGGATTAATTTACCATGTCATTAATTATTTAATATTGTCCTTATTCAGCAACTATATTTTTCACTAGCTAATAAAATATGCTCGGAACGTCTAAAGAGACTCACGCTCTCAAAGTTAGTTCGCGGCTAGCGCAATATAGCCGTTGCTAGGAAGTGAAATCTCTTTTCATAACGGTTTTCTATCGTTATTCGTGCAATTAATAATGTAATTAAAATAGACGCAGGAACGAAGACTGATCGATTATCATCGCTTATTTAGCGCTCATTATATTTTACTTGTCACGCCCTCAAATTGTCATCGCCATGTACCTGAATTTTCCAAAATCAGTGCACGTTAAAATATAAAATTTCAATGAATATATTACCTAAAATTTAATGAGGTTTTTGAAGAAAAATCCTATATTCAAAAAAGCTGCCATGTAATCGTGAGCCCAATAAAGTTCCTCATTTCAAACAGGACGTCATATAAGACATAGTTTTGATGAAGAAAGTGCATTTCTACTTTAAATTTTCCTGAGATAAAAATTGAAACTCATGTTCATTTTTAAGCGTGTATTATGAATGAAGGATTCATGCATAATACGAGTCACAATGAAATTGAAAAAAAATTCGTTTATCTTCAAACCAAATAACATTTTTCCTCCTAGTGAAGAACTTTCCGTCGTTTGTTTTCTCGGGATATGCATTTGTAGGATAACACCAGTTTGAAAATGAATAAATATTTGCCTTGAAAGGTGAAAGAGTAGTTTTTTTTTCAAGGAAAAAATATATGACCCTAGATGAATTAGCTTTAATGAATTAGTACGCGATGAATTACTGAGCATCGGCGTCGCTGGACGCCGCATGAAGTTCTGCTGCCGAGCTCACCGATGACCTGGAAGAAAGATGTACACCATTTTTTCCACGAAAAATTAAACATAAATTTATGAAGCATTCTAATTAAAATGCATCGAATATGAATCAAGAATTTTACTTGGTGAATCATAAGACTATTCAGTCTTGTATAAGTGTTAGAAGATCTACATGTCGCACTCGTTGATTGGAGTTCCAGTTCTGACATTTACTAGATGAAAAATTATGTTATTTATTTTCTAGTTACAAGCGGATTTAAAACTCCAACCCGCCCGTATCTAAATCATCAATCTACTGAGTATAATTTAAAAGAGGAGAAAAATCTGTAAGACCATATAAATAATGTCATTTATAAATTAAATAACTTATATTATGTAAAATGAACTGTTCTCTGAAACTGCTCATTTTGTTAAAACCTTTT
>NW_025947377.1:0-539 GCF_000764305.2 Hyalella azteca | reverse complement strand
CAGCGATTATTCTCATCGGCCACACAGATTGACTTCCGATAAAAGAGCGCGAATCTTGCATAGTTTTGTGTTCCCTAGTGTTTGTTGTATAAAAGTAATTGAATGGATTGTTTCTTTCGCTTCATCGTTTACATGGTAAAGTTAAGTGTAAGTTATTGAATTGAGGGCGATTACGTTAATTAAGCTCATTGAACTTCCATCCAAAAAGTAAATCCGAAATCGAAATGCTGAAAACAGGCAAACGTGTCAAAAATTTTATCTTGAAAAATTGTTAGATATGTAAAATTTTTAAATCATTTATGGTGCGTGCTGGGAATCGTTATATATATATACTTATTATACTCCAAACAGTTTGAAGTTATTAATGCGTTGATGCATAATGTAGCACAACACAAGAATTAATTACGTGCTCGAACATGTGTTTCAAGAAAAAATTAAAACACATATGAAAAAAAATTAAATAAAAAAATTAATTGCCGGAGTTGACCTACAACTAGATTATAAGTTTCAATCGGAGAAATATTTCAATTTTTCCGAGA
>NW_025947376.1:0-356 GCF_000764305.2 Hyalella azteca | reverse complement strand
ATAATGGGAATAATTCTTCTCCGTAATTAGAGGAGTAACATATGCAAAAGAAAGATGGTGCAGCGATATATAAATACATCAGAGCAACAGTGTAATTAAAAAAATTAAGAGGAAAGACTTTTGAACGGGATCTGTGGGGTTGTTTAACTTTTTTCTCTTGAAAAATCCCGGACAAAAAGATTCTTTAACAACAGCAATAATTAGGCTTAGGAAAACAGTCCAACAGTAAGAAAATACGCGTCAGGGTGCAACGTTTCCATTGCAAATGCTTCCAGGAGTCTGTGCCCAGTTTTGTGAGCTTCGGTAATGTACAATTGTACATTGGCCACATTTCTTCCGTGCGTGCATTGATGGAC
>NW_025947375.1:0-827 GCF_000764305.2 Hyalella azteca | reverse complement strand
ATTATAAAAGTAAAAAAGTAACTAAACTAGATTAGCATATTTCTCGGTGAGATACGATTTTATGTCGGGTGGCTGTTTCATCGAAATTCTGGAATCTCCAGCCAATAATTTAAAATTCTCAATACCTCATTCCATTTTTTTTGTTCAGAATAAAATGTTATTTTGCATTCCTAGATTTATGAATTCTCCTTTCAACTAAAGTCTGTTGTATTTTTAATGCCTGAACCTCATTGTCATTCCAATAAAGTTTTTAACGAATTCAATAATACGATTTCAAAGTTATACTTAGGCATCTGATATTTTAATGTTAAACCTCTCGATCCTACAATAAAATTAGCAAACTCAATTTAAATTTGATGTCATCTCGCAACAAGTATCCTCATATGTATCATTAGTATCCTCAAATGAGGATACTAATGATACTCGCATCCTCATCAGTATCCTCAAATAGGAACCTGAAAAAAAAAATGTTTTCCCAAGAGTTAGGTAATCTCTACGAAGAACCTCAATTACAACAAAACCTACTTTCGGAATTTTCCTCAAACCCCCACACTAATTTTCCGATGGAATATCATACTGAGCCTCTAATATTCCAGCCCTCTATTTACATGACCAGCGAACAGGTCTTCAGTGAGCTGCATGTCCCGAATAGGAATTTTCGGTACGGGCGTGACGAGCTTTGCAGCTGCACTTCCTGTGAGCGATCGCCACCAGGCCAACGGCATTTGTAGAACATACATACACACAAACACATTTGTACATACACACATACATACACACAAACACACACATTTGTACATACACACATACATACACACAAACACACA
>NW_025947374.1:0-962 GCF_000764305.2 Hyalella azteca | reverse complement strand
CTGGTCCCCTTTGTACCACGGCAAGGTTTCCAAATATTCCCTCATATAGCGCGGTAAGGTTCAAAAACTGGTCCCCTTTGTACCACGGCAAGGTTCCAAAACTGATCCCTTATATAGCGCGGCAAGGTTCAAAAACTGATCTCCTAAGTACCACGGCAAGGTTTCAAAACTGGTCCCCTAAATACCACGGCAAGGTTTCAAAACTGGTCCTCTATATATACCACGGTAAGGTTCAAATCCAAAGGACAAAGTAATGATCTATGTAATTTTTGTCCTCGTAGCAAAATTTTATGGTTAAGGATGAAGGAATCTTTCTTCAGATACTCGAGTATTCGACAGTTCACAGAAGGAGGTATAAGGCTTAAAAAAGACAGTTATAATGCTGCACCGTAGAATTTTTAAGTTGCTTTGAGCGAGATTTCTTAAGCTGCAACGACCCTAATGGCTCCATTCTCCCCGTCTTTACCGCTAGACTCTTGTAAAACATGTTAGCACTTTAATTATTCTATTTCGTTTGATAAATACTCTTGGTGACCTTTCAATACCCCTAAATAAAACTACTTAAGTCAGCTTGTGTCACTGTCACACGCAGAAGATCTACTGAAAACTATCATCAGACCATCAAGGTTTGTCTGAAGAGAATGCCAAGAGACCAGTAGCCTGGCTCTTAGTTCGAAAATCTTGGGAAATCTCAAAAACAGTCAATAGTGGATATGATTACATTTTATTATAAATTATTATTCTTGGGTACTAAAACAACTTTCACTTCCATATGCCAGAAGAAAAGAAATTCCATTTTGCGAATGTGATTCATGGTCGACAAATGCTATGAATATCGAGTAATAAGTATGATTGTTCTCAAATTTTCATACTAGTATAGGCTGGCAGAATTTCTTCTCTTAAGCAAGTTTTGTTAAAGACCAGAGAATTAGTTTTATTTATTAGCTTCTTGTTAGTTTTTT
>NW_025947373.1:33212-72404 GCF_000764305.2 Hyalella azteca | reverse complement strand
GCTGTTCTTACTTGCCTCATCTCGCCACACCAGCTTGAAACAAGCAATGCCTCATCCCACAAACTGATACTACAAACGGATTACGCCCAATAGCTTATAGCTTCTACACCAATGATTTAAGCCCATACCATCACTTCTTACAAATGCCGTAAGCCACAGGGTTCGCAGACCGCACCAGACTGCCGTAAATGGGAATGGCCCCGCACCGGACTGTCGCATCACCTTACCCACTTTGCAGGCGTAAGCCCAGCCCTAACGCTCACCAGCATCTTCTACCTCCACAAGGGGTTAGGGGTTAGGTTAGGTTAGGTTTGGTTAAACTTCTTCCCCAAGCTGGTACCGAAAGGAGGGGGAGCAGGGGCCAGGGGGTAAGCGTGGAGGTTTAGCCTCCAGAAGAACGGACAGGCTGGAGAGGTAGCAGTGTGGCGCAGGGCGTCATAGTGGCAAAGCACAGAGTGTTTAGAATCAGTTCATTTTTAATTTCCTTGTGTACTCAAAGTCTCAAGATTTAAGCCAATTTCTTAATTATGATAAAGCTGGTAGCCTGGTATCCATGATACTTTACTGGTCTACTTATAAGACTTAAAAATGAACTTGAGTGAGAGTCTAGAAAACTCTCTGCTTTGCCACTATGCAGGGCGTTCTTTATCAAAAGTGGGGAAGGGGCTAGGCTGCATGGAATAGAAATATTTTGGGGTTTAGCGTGTGGGTTACGACCATTGTTTTGGCGGCTTGCAGGTCATTGGCTCGCTGGTTCACATCCATGAAGGAATTTAGTCCCTGTGGCTTTCAGCAAGTAATCATGTTGGCTAATTTGCTCTGCAGTATGCTTGCGCACGGGGTGAAGTATGAAAATTTTGCTGGTATTGGGCAATGCTGGGTTATTTCAGTCGTCCCCTCTAAATTATTATCTAAAATTTACCCAAGTAAACAATGTTCCCGTTGTGAATAATATTTTCAATCCGCTAGTACGCACTTCCGGATATTTAATCGGATCAGAGCAGTCTATTTTATTAAATCGGAGTAAATTCACGTAATGCATTGAAGCGTCGCTTAAAGATAATTAATATTTATTAGATGATCACGAAAGTTCGACATTTGTGAATGCATGTGCACATAGAACACCCTGGGAACGAGTGTATATTGAGCACGACTATAGTCGAAGTAAATGCTCCGACCTCAGAACGGGGAGGGGTTGTAAAGTTAACTTATTACTTAATTAAAGGGGTCAATAAAATTGGAATGCTCCTACCTTATTAACCTTTCTTGACCTGGAGGATTCGTAACCGACACGATGGATGGCTTTTCAACAACAGGATCTAGGCATAGGCTTAAAAAATACATATGTCCCTTAGGAATTTATATATAACATTTTGCAAGTCGACGAATAGTGAATCACTATACGCTACGAATTTGAACGTTCGCTGTTAGGGAGCGCAGCCGTGGGTAACAAAATTGACTCGTAAACAGGCCCTGGGCCCAACGCCAACCATCAGCATGCAATATCTACACATAGCCTCAGACCAATGAGCTGTGGGTAACTCGGGCTAACAGTAAATCCGTTTTGCACAACACAGCACTGCTCCACAGCGCCGGAGCACAACTGGCCGGAGCGCAACAGGCCCTACCGCAACAGGCGGCGCATGTTAGGTTAGGTTAAGTTACGTTAGGATTAGCTGTTGCAGTAGGGCCTGTTGCGCCCCGGTCAGTTGTGCTCCGGCCTGTATGCGCTCCGGCCTGTGACTGAACTGCGCTGTTGTGGTGGGCGCTTCGTGTCAGAAGCCGTGAAGATGCCCGGCTGCGTTACGCTGGGGAAGATATATGAATCGCACTGTGAACTTGGGCTATGTTGACCTCTAGCTATCCACCCCATTGCTAGGCATACGGTTAACTCTAGCTATCCACCCCGTTTACGGTTAACATACCGTTAACTTTTATACTTGATTCTGAGCTGCTCAATTACCTACTAAAAATTGGTAAGGGGATAAAAATCTCACATACTTTTTCGACCCGTCTTGCAACAAGTCTCCAATATTCAGTGAACATAGAATATCTCTCAAACTAATGAACGCTGCTCAATGAAACTTTGTACATGCATTCATTAGAACCCAGCGGTAGTATTTAGCTCATGATTAATTATTTGATTACATCCACCTTTCCAACTAATACGGTCATATGAGGCACAATTCGCAGTGTACATGAAATATTTTCTAAGCTACTGAACAGATTCGCATGAAACTTTGGAAATTTATTCCTAATTACCTGACAATGATGTTTAGTGATGTAAAAATTTACAAGTAAGCTTCATTCACGAGTTATAAGGCCATACGGGAAAGCGACCGGGATTTCTGTGGGCGATTATCAAATTCACAGTAAACATAAAATATCTTTTCTATTGTCAGTGACAGAGCGTTCCCAGTCGCCTCCGCTAGAACCTGGAGCAGTCTGCCGGCTTCCGTGACTTTGGCTCCTTCATTGCAGGTGCTTCGTTGACGCCTAAAGATGGAACTATTGGGCAGGGTGGCCCAGTGGTTAAAGCTCAGAGTACCAGGATTGGCGCACAGAGGCGAGGGTTCGATCCCAGCTCTGTGCGCCAGTTTCTGGTCAGAATAGGCGAGGAGGCCGGGCGGTTAAGCACAGTAGAATTGTAGCAGCGAGTTGCGAGTTCGAGACCGTAACAAGCTGTGAATGTTCTGCAATGTTAAGAATCGGCGACAGGCCTACGGTCTAATAAACGCTGAAACAGCTATAAAACGCTTAAGAATCTAGGGCTTAGTCTTTTTATCCGTAACTATCCTTTCTTGTGACGATTTATTTTTCGCCTGCTATCAATCTTATGCGTGACGTGCCCTCGAAGTTCGTTTGAACCAGACGCCGCTATAAATGCTTCGTAAAATAATAATATTAATAATAATCTGACAAATTAAGGAACGCAGATCAATCAAACTTTGCACATGCGTTCATTAGGACCTAAGGGTGATGGTCAAGTCATAATCATTTTTATCTAAAATTTATTTGAGAAGGCAATGGAGTTCGGAATTTACACAATTGAATTTGATTTCACAAAGTTTATTTTAAAAACAAACTCTAAAAAATGTAATCCCCATAACGAATTCCGAGAAAGCTAGGATGCTCCAAAGTTTTCATTCATTGAGAAAATTGTCGCAACTTAGAAAACTGCCTTTCTTCTCGTAACAGCAACGTTGATTTGATATTGTGTCAATATCAAAATATTGTGATGATTCCGAGAGCGACTAAGTTTAACTTTAAAGGATCCCGACGTAGTGTCCTTAGTGCTGTGATGTAGACGTGACGCAGAAGATTGACGTCACATGGGGAAAATCGCGCCAACTGTAGCACCCTAAAATGAGAGGTGTACTGCGCTGAGCTCCTGTGACAGAAGCTACTTCTGCCGGCCACCACGTCTTCTCTCTCGGATTTCGAAAATAGCAATGGCTATTGCATTACTGTCCCGCTGAGAGGCGTTGAGCCGGCGAACGTACTAAGCTAGAGATCAACTCCTGAACACCTATCAACACTCCTGTCCTCCCACTGCAAAATGAATAATAATAATAGCGGTTTCAGCGTTTATTAGGCCGTAGGCCTGACGCCGATTCTTAACAACGCAGAACATCCACAGCTTGTTACGGGCTCGAACTTCGCAACTCACTGCTTCAATTTTTGCTTTGCTTAACCGCCCGGCCTCCTTGCTGACTCTGACCAGAAACTGGCGCACAGAGCTGGGATCGAACCCACGCCTCTCTGCGCCAATCTTGGTACTCTGAACTTTAACCACTGGGCCACCATGTCACGTCTTCTCTTTCGGACTTCGAAAATAACAATGGCTATTGCATTACTGTCCCGCTGAGAGGCGTTGAGCCGGCGAAGGTACTAAGCTAGAGATCAACTCCTGAACACCTATCAACACTCCTGTCCTCCCACTGCAAAATAACTAATAATAATAATAATAGCGGTTTCAGCGTTTATTAGGCCGTAGGCCTGTCGCCGATTCTTAACATCGCAGAACATCCACAGCTTGTTGCGGGCTCGAACTTCGCAACTCACTGCTTCAATTTTTGCTTTGCTTAACCGCCCGGCCTCCTTGCTGATTCTGACAAGAAACTGGCGCACAGAGCTGGGATCGAACCCGCGCCTCTCGATCTGCGCCAATCTTGGTACTCTGAACTTTACCCACTGGGCCACCCTGCGGAGTGTCAAATGCGGAGATGACTTGACACCAAGGCCAAGTTTTCTCCGTGTCGTGACTTTCTTCATCAAGAGTAGAACCGTGTTGAACTAAGAAAATGTTTGCAAATTCTCTTGGGAAATATTACGCTGCGAAGATTTTGAGATGCCTCCGGACGTGGTCAGTGCCCTTAGGTGCGTGGTTAGTGCCTTACTGCCTCCAGGTGTGAGGTTAGCGCCACCTGGCATGAGGTTAGTGCCCCCAGGAGTGATGCTAGTGCCCCCAAGTTTGAGATTAGTGCACCCAGGTATGAACTAGTGCCCCGAGGTGTGAGGTTAGTGCACCCAGTTGTGAGGTTTGTACTCCCTGGTGTGTGGTTAGTGCCCCAGGTGAATGGTTAGTGCCTCAGGCTAGTGGTTATATAGTGCCCCCAGTAGGGTGCCAACATATAATAATTGTTGAGACAAAGTCTTGCAGAGTTAACTCAGACTCGGCCCTTTCGTCCAAAGCTTCAACTCAAAGTGCAGGATTGTTTTCACCAAGTTTTGATGCAGAATTTACCATTTGCACTTCTCTGTGTCAGTAATTTCTAAACCAAAGAAAGCTTATTAATTTATAAACTAATTGTCTTATTAACTGGATACAGGCAACATTATCTTTCAGCAACAGCAAATAATTACATGGAGCAGTTGCAGCAGACATGCTGGTTTACCATGCTTTGAGATTCAGCTTCACAGTAAACACATTCAACTGGAAACCTTTTAAATTTAGACTATGTAAGATGAAACTGGGAGCGAATCAAGTAAATCTTCAAACTGTAAATCAATTTTCCCATCCAGTGCATCAGTGGGTTCTGTGATTAGGACCTGAAACATCAGTATCAACATCAGTTGACTCATCACCAAGAAATATCAGAGCCAACTGCAGTAATTTTTTGTAGTCATCTCTGGGCTGGGACATTTGAAGCTTGTCTTGAGGGAATTTTATTGATTTCTTATTTCAGGTTGGACAGAGCTGTTGCATCATATACACTCTTTCAGGTTTTGGTTTGTCTATTTGACTCCATAATTGTGAGGAGCAATCAAACAGCTTGAGACGTGGGCAGCTGGAACATCTCGTAAAAAATTGAAAACAGTTATATGTATGTTCATGAACATGATGCCCGCATGATAATCAATTCATTAACATGATGCCTGCATGATAAACAGTTCATTAACATGATGCCCGCATGCTAAACTAAAAGAGGGCTTGTTTTTTGCAGAAGGAGCTCCAACATATGTACCAGTGTTGCTGGCAGTGACTCCATAATATGTCAGCTGCATGCTGTCTTTAAATTACCAGCCATCAATTAACTACAAACAACAGTTACGCTTCATCAGTTCCGCTACAAGTGTTGTGGAAAATTAATGTAACAGAAAGTAAACTTCCATAACACATCACCAACAAAGAATTTGGAATGCAATAGATAATTTTCAAATAATTAGAGAAAATTAGTCATTTTGCATCATTCGACATAAATATATGAGCTCATGTTATATAATGACTTATATTTTGTTAATAATTCCTATAGGCATTATTAACCAAATAATGATGTATATCTGCAACCTGTAAATATTGAGATTATTTGGCACTATACTATTATTTGGCACTATACTTGATTATCAAGTTATTTGGCACTATACTAACACGAAATAGAAAACTTTTAATTGTTTGAGAGCATGAGAAAATTGTATTCTAATTCATGCCATTAATTTCATCGGCAGCCTAGCCGTCAGGTGTGTGGATAGCGTCCACAGGCAAGTGGTTAGTGCCCTCATGTGAGTGATTAATGCACCAGGTGAGTGGATTGTGCCTCATGTGAGTAGTTCGAGAGAATGGTTAGTGTCCCCTGCTTCCAGTCCTGGAGAAGGACCATCTACCCTGGAGCGGACTCGATTACCTGGAACGGAACTCTCTGCCTTGGAGTGTGAATCTGTGCCCTGGCGTGGGACTCTCTACCTTGGAGTGGGAATCTCTTTCTGCCCTGGCGTGGAACTCACTGCTCTGGCGTGGGACTCTCTGCCTTGGCGTGGGACTCTCTGCCTTGGCGTGGGACTCACTGCCCTGGCGTGGTCTCCTTCTTGGCGGCCTCGTCATGTGACCAGTTCTGCTGCGATGACATCGTGGGAAAGCTCTTCGGAGCACCCGAATTCTTAGCTGATAAGTAAAATTCGTGCCAATTCCTTAAACTGTCCTCCAATGAAGCCGCAATGAACAAGTCTTCGGAGTCGGGTTCCCGCTACTGAAACTATTCTGCTGAGGCGGGTTGCCGCGGAACCGTAGCGTAAATTTTGTACAAATTTCCCTGCTGAGGCGGGTGCCCGCCGAAACATGGCGTCAATTAAGTGCAAACTAAATGACTGAGGCCGGTGCCAGAGGAAGCGTGGCGTCAATTTCGTGCAAGCTGTCATGCTGAGGCTAGTGGCCGCATTTCCGCTTATTGCATACGAATGTCATAGCAGCGTTCATTACAGATTGCAGTTTATTAAGTGCCGTGGTCGGATGCGTTAGGTGTGGTTCATAGTCCAATCTGGTCAGAACTAACGCCACCACAAGGGCCTTGTGGACTGGCCTCAAGGGACAGCAGCTGACGCTATATATTCGTCGTAGAGCGCTAAAACAAGCGTGGGTGACTTAGGCTACATGACTGTTCATAGAAAGTTCCGTGTCTGTGTCTATTAGAATGCTCAGGTTGCGAACCGAAGACGCAGGAAGGACGAACTCGTTGCCCACGCGAACAGGATTGGCCGGAAGCTGATGCTGGCGCCCGGCAGTCTCAACCAAACCAAACTTCATTTTTAGAGGTGTTAGAATAAACTTATCATCTATCTGCAACATGTAGGTACTGCGAGTTGTCGGATTCTAGCGTAACTTTTATGTCCTTTAGCAGAAGACTCAGCTTTCATCCAATCCTACAACCGTGATGCTATCATGCTATCGCACAGTGAAAGCTCAACAAGAGGAGCTTATTTACATTCGGAGGAAATGAGCAGCTTTTTTTATCGATGTTTTCGGGACTCGCGTTGCAAGACAGGAGTTAAAATAAGCGTCCTCTGCTGAGCCTGCATTTGCACATGCTTTGTGCAGCTCGCACTACACACGGTGTAGCCGCTGTAGNGTCCTCTGCTGAGCCTGCATTTGCACATGCTTTGTGCAGCTCGCACTACACACGGTGTAGCCGCTGTAGTGCGACTTGAAGTATATATGAATGTTAATTGATGCACGGTCCGTCACATCCATAAGGCATATCTCTACATTATATGATGCGTCAGGTTGTATTCCAATGATGTCATTAGTCTCTCTTACTTCACCTTCTGTGATGTCACTATTCGCAGGTCTCCGCGCATATAAGCTCATCAAGCCAACCGCCGGTCAGTAATAGGCAGGCCTAGGCATCATGCAGTCATAACCAATTTTGTAGCGTCCACTAGACGTCGCCTGACTCCGGCGTTCTCCTGATCGTCGTAATACTAAACTACATTGTGTAACTTACCACCAAGCCTAATCCTATCTGTATCCTATCTAGTTCTTAATATGTAACTATTAAAACCCTACACGTCTCGTTATTTGCATCCTGCCTCTATTCGGACTTAACTTAGAACCCTTGGACCCTCAGGAGATGTTCCGGTGATTAACCAACGATAGAACATTGTTATATTCGGATCTGACTCATAATTAATTATTGGCGCACATCGTGTTTATGACAAATTGACTTTGACATTGGCGCCGCATATTAATAATCAGGTTGCTCCTGAAACCGGTAACTTGACGGATGTTCTTCACTCGTCAGTTTCAATTTTTAGGCATTCTATATTTATTCTTCCTTGAAATGTTTACTCATTTGGCATGTCAATGACAAGGAAATATAAAGTAAAGGAAAAAACAACATCCTCGTATAAGGAATGCGCTACGACTCTAAGAGGTGCCCTCGTCTGCCTGGGGCAGATGCCAGAGCCCAACTTCACCAAACTTTTCACTTTAATTCATATTCCTTCCCGTGAGTTAGCTCACTCATAGCAGCCTATAATGTCAAGTGCTTAAATGCAATTTGCAAAGAGCCTTATGTTCGCAGCAAGTGCTTAAGTACGATTAAGGTAAAAATGATAATAACTGTATTTAGCCATTATTTAGCCAGCGATTTTTATTGCATTGTTGATTTGACTGTCCCGTAGCCGTATGTCCATTCTTCATTGCTCTTTATACGTTCGGAAAGTGTTAATAGCGGAGCTATTTGGTGGTGTATTCAATCTACCTAGGTGTATTCGGCAGAATTCAGTAGCGAAAATATCAATTAAGCACATATTTTTATACTCGTGAGTACAGTGACATGTATAACAAACCTGCTTCTGAATTAAATATTTAATCATTCACTAAACCTTTTTTTTAATTATGGAATTACAACTTGGTCCGCAAGCTTCGATGGAAGCTTTGTTTGGTGCTGCCACATGTTGATTGCGTCTCTGTCGTCTCTCGGCTGCATGTTAGTGGTACTGGTTCAGACTGCAGGTGCAGGGCATTACCCAATTTGGTATTCGCCCAATACCAGTAGAACAACCGTTGTTTTACTATAACAAATTAATAGGAAAGGCATTATATTAAGAAAGACGCATCACAAATAACAGGCTAAAAGTTTTAGTATTGACCCCGTTTTAGTTTTAGAGAGTTCTAGTATTGACTGTCCCCGCCGCCCCGCAAATGCGCCAGCATCTTCACTTCCATAAAGTGAGGCATAGTGACAAAGTAGAGAGTTTTTATAGACTCTCCCTCAACTCAAGTTCATTTTTGAATCCTATAAGTAGAAGTAGACCAGTAAAGTATCATGGATACCAGCATTATCATACTTAAGAAATTGATTCAAATCTTGAGTTATTGAGGAAATTAAAAATGAACTGATTCCAAAAAAGCTCTGGTTTGCCACTCCCTCAAGTTCACTTTTGAGTCCGGTTTGCCACTATGCGCATAAACTACTGGAGAATAACTGTCAATAACAGACTGCTAATTCAGATTTTTATTTACTACTGAGTTTTCTTGAAAAATGGCTAGAAAATGTCCATTCATGGTTCATGTAAGAATAAATTTAATTGTTCAATTGAATTTTCAATTTATCTCAGACTTTTTTTAAAGGTTTGATATTTATATTTTTTTCTAGCTATATAATGATGAAATATGCCAAATAATGATTAGGGCATCATTAGGCTAAATTCACATATAAATATTGCTAGAAATAACTTTATTTCAAAATTTATTTGTTGTGAGAAAAATCAAAAGTTTTCATGAAAATATCAAGGACATTTTATTTGGGTCTTAACACATTCTCCGTGTATCCAGATTTCCCCAGTATTCCCTTATTGCGCAAGGCTTTCAGTGGTTGCTGCTTCAGTTTGGTGCCATTAGCCGTGATGTGAGGTTGAGGAGGTGTGTGCTGCTCTGTGGCATCAAAGCTTTGCATAGCTGCAATAAAAATGTTGGGAACTTGGGACTCATGTGGTACATTATGCAAGCAAATAATAACCACATGTTGTTCTTGCGTACTGGTATTGTACCACCAGGCACCGGTGTACCGTGTGCCAAGTATTTATTGAGCCTTTCATGTACCATAATAGAATAGAAGGAAATATAGGGGAACAGAAGGAAATAGAAGGGAATAAAAGGGAACAGAAGGGAATAAAAGGAAATATAATGGAATAGAAGGGAATATAAGGGAATAGAAGGGAATTATTAGTTAGAATTATTAGTTAGAATTTTTACAGTTACTTATCGTTTGTTCAAGGAGATTTACGAATAAAATTTTGGTTCATTGATTTGTTTTACTTAATACACCACTTTTTGAGTGAACATTAATATTATAAAAGAGGAAGCTTACATGCGAAATTTTGAGTTATATGTGTTTTATCAAAATGGCATAAAATACTGCGTTTGATACGCTGGTGTCCCAATACGCAGCAGTGGAATATCACTGTTGGTACACATATGACCCAATATGCAGGAAACGTGTTAATATGATTTGCAATGATGGTACTTGCAGTGAAAAGATTCTCATATTGCAGGTAGTGTGTAGAATATTGAATCTTATGGATCATAATGGATGAGCCTATCATTGCCTAGGCTATGAGTCAACATTATCATAATTATAGACTACTAGAAACTGCGATATTGATCAATGATCAATAACTATTAACTAGGTATATATAATAAGATATAACCTGTAAATTTGTTTTTACTGTGGAATAAGTTCTGGTATGAAAGATAATGATGATTAAGCAAGATCTAATCTTTTCTAATTTGATCTATAAATTCATAGTTTTAGATTTGATTGTGCTAGTAAACTTAAAATGGTAAATTACTCAATCTTACCACATCTATGACCTTACAGCAGATCTTTGGGTGTGGTTGAAAGCAGGCATGGAATATATCTACTTGGTGAGACAGAGACGCGACTGAATTTTTGGAGCCGTGGTTTTATGAATTTGTCAGCAGTGATTCCATTTATTCAAGCTGTGATTTAATTTCTTCAAGCCATGAATTCCATATCTCAGCCATTAAAAGCCATTTATGAGCTGGCTGATGCAAACCATTTACTAAATCTCTAATCTCTAATTTACCCTAAAAACAGTAAACTCTAACATTTGTCTTTGCTTGAGTGTCAACTGAGCACAGATCACGTGATAATGCAGTCTGACCTCTCTGACATGATCGCAACTATGCGATCTATGAGGAAACGTTTTAGGTTGAGTTGTTGTTTTGTTGTGCAGGATATTTTGGCTGGATCTTTGAAATAGTGCAGATTGCAGAAGTTGCAAATTTTATGAAATGACACGTTTGCAATTTTTTCAATCAAACAAAAATACATGACATTAGAGCCACAAGATTTCATACCTACTGAAATTATATGATATTAGAGCCACAATATTTCAGAAAAAAATAGGACTTTTCTAGCCCTGGTTGAAAGCAATGAAGACAAAATGATGCCTGCTTAATTGGACATTTTTACAAATGAATATTTCTGTGGTACTAAGAAAATACTAATTATAGTCTGTTTCAGCATTCAATAAACATATTTTCTATCATCAATATTCCTATTTATTTTTTGATTAAACTAGTAATTCAAAGTTATTAACTACACAACATAAATTTAATTTAGACATGTGTATCATAGTCTCAGAAACAAGAATAGAATTTGCAAAATGAGTTGTAGGTTAACATAATCATGCTTTGCAAGATGTGTCATGAGATGCCTTATCAAATTCCTGCTAAACTGTTTGAAAGAAGATGCAGCTGCCAAATACTTTATTTTATTTAATCACAATATTACAAAGCAGGTGTAAAAAATGTACTTTTGTAGCCATGGTTCTATGGGACATTGATTTTTGTTGTGAAATGTGTTCTTCATTTTCAAATCATTTTCATCAGAGTAAGGTTCAGTTGCTTGTTTTCCTATTAAACCTAAATATTTAAATTAGCATCTTCATTATTCCAGTGAAAAGTTAACACGTTGACTCCGAAGTGGTACATATGCATACCACAAAATGTATTTCTCCAGGAGGAAGTGGTGCATAATTCAGGTTGCCTAAAATCAGCCAAATCCGAGAACAAAAAAGGCCAATAACCCAATATATACTAGTTTATTTATAGGTTCCGCTATAAAAATTCCATTTATTTTTTTTTTCCAGTACTTAAAATTTAATTAGGAAGTACCCCTATCATAAATTTTAGCCAGCCAACGCAATTGAGAAAAACTAAATCACAGCATTTGTCCGGAAAAAATAACCGTCTGGCAACCCTGTTTAAAAACAGTACAAAAAATGAAATAATAGTATAAGATGAAGCAATCATAGTCAACGTGTTAGGGTTTATCACACCTGCTCAAGTCAATAATCCAAGTCAAGGTTTATGGTAATGGGCTAAAAATTTATAAATATTTGAAAATTTGCAATTTGAAAAATTAATGAAATTCTATCATCATTTCTGCCCTATTCTGCTTGTGAGCAGAACTACATTTTTCAAGTTTTCTTTACCTGAGAAGAGGGAGGAATTCCAGATATGAATGTTGAGGAAGGAAAATTTTTCTCCCCCTGTTAGCTTAAATATTCTGACACTGAATGTTTGGCAAGATAATGCAAATAGTTTTCATTGGACTTTAGTCTAAAAGATTTTGTAATTCATCTGAATTTCAATTTTATATGTTTCTTCATATATGTTGCATGATTCTTAGCATTCAATATTCAATTATTTTCATATTCCTTGCTATGTTTTGAGAAAATTTTGTATCCCTGATTGATTGTATTAAAATTGTTGCGTGATAATGGCTAGCATCTATTGTTTAACAATCACAGTAAGTGTGATTAATTCTTAAAAAAAATTTCAATGTTATTTAATTAATTGCCTCCAAATTTTCCTCAAAGCCATACCTGTCCACTAGGTGTTTATTTTCCTCTGTGTCTTTTTCATTTATTTAAATTTAATATAATATATGTTGATGTTCAACAGAAAGAACTAATATTGCTGCAAGAACTGGTTTATGAGCTACAGTCATTATCAATTTTGAATACCCTATAGTATACTTGCACTTTCTAAACCTTCCTGAGTAAGACATAAACACAAACTTCACTGTTGGGGACTTCAAAAGATAGATATTTAATCAATTATCAACTGGAATCCCATGGCGTCCAACATCAAAGAATGCCCTGTCCATTCCTATGTCAGGAGTGATGAGAGTTTGGAGCACAACCTGCCCCTATTGCCTGCTTGTGCAATCAAAGTTGAGTCTGAAGGTAAGCATCTTTTGTGTTACATGTCAATTTCTATAACATCCAAATAATTTGGCTCAGATTTTTGGTATGTTTTTCAGTATTTGCCAATTACAACATTCAGCCCTGTAGGTATGCTTTATACTAATTATCAACATGTTGAGTGCAACATGACTACCACCCATAAGAAATATGACAGAGCCGCACTTAACGTGTTTAAATATATAAAACCTAAGCAATCTCAAGCTCTTTTTACAACAATACACAGGCTTGCTTGTCGATTGAGAATTCATAAATGCTGATGTATGATGTTTTGTACTTTGCTGAAATGTCAATGGTAAAACAAAATACTTGATTTCCAGCCTTGGACATGGATACTCCCAATCCAGTCATCCAAGTCCCTGAAATCTACATCAAGCAGGAGCCTGAAAATGAGAACTTGGATATAACTGTGAAGGAGGAACCATTTCTATATGGTTCTCAGGTACTTTTATTAAAAATGACAATTTTTTTAATAGTGTAGGTATAAATTTTCACAATTAATTTCTGGAAAGCTGGGAAATAGAGGCAGCTGACATTTGTTTTGATAGGGTATGCACTATAGATAATTAATTGACATGAAACTCAGATTTGACTTTTTTTAATGTTAAACCTACTAAATTATACTTTTTCAAGCTATGTTATACTTTGATATAAGCTATGTAATACTTTGATATAAGCTATGTTGTACTTTGATGTAAGCTATGTCATACCTTGATATAAGCTATGTCTTATCTTGATATAAGGTATGTCATACTTTGATATAAGCTATGTCATACCTTGATATAAGCTACGTCTTATCTTGATATAAGGTATGTCATACTTTGATATAAGCTATGTCATACTTTGATATAAGCTATGTCTTACCTTGATATAAGCTATGTCATACTTTGATATATGCTATGTCATACTGTGATATAAGGTATGTAATTTTATCATCAGAAGGATGCTGATGTGTCAGCCCCGGCATCAGCTGCTGGTGACACTGGGCGCAAACGGCGGGCCTGCAGAGACTCAATCCGTGAATCACCTGAGCCTCCGGAGAGGCGAGTATACAGAGTAAAGAAGAGATTGGAAAAGCCAGAAATTATTAATGCCTGGTTGAAAAAGAACAGATTAAAAATTAAAGAGAGGATCTATTTAAGAAAACAAGAATTTGATAAATATGATACTGTATTTCGTCATTTAATAAAAAATAAGGATGCTATAAAATCACATCAAAAAACTCTCTTCCGAGATGCAATTAAGTTTGGCTATTTTTTGCAACTTATGTTCGAAAATCAATTTGAAAAAAGCTCAAGTAAATATCAACAATTTTCTTATGAAACCATTCTTTCTGAGCATATTGGTATTAACAAAGTTTTTGCTCAAAACTTGCAATGGCTTGGCAAACTTGGATATCAATATCCAAAACTAGGAAATGTATCACTGTATCTTTATCAAGTGTTCAAGAAAAAGAAAGCAATAAACAATCTGTTCCAAAATTTCCCCGATTTAGCTAATTGGTGGATAGTGTGAAGCTTGCTTTCTGTGGAACGTTGGAACGTTATTAGTTGAGTGTAAATAAAGCATCACAATTAACTATGAAATGTAAAACAAATTCATCAGGCAGGTAGGAATAGCATTGTAACTAGTAGACAAAATTTGTTAATATAAGCAGAGGTGAGCAGCAGCGCGCTACATGTAGCGGCCACTACATTTTCAGTAGCTGTAGCGGCGCTAAATTTAAGCAATTGTAGCGGTAGCGCCTGCTACATTTAGAGCATGTAGCAGTAGCAGCTGCTACATTTAGAGCATGTAGCGGTAGCGGTAGCGGCCGCTACATTTCAAAGTAGCGCTGCCCAGCTCTGAATATAAGGATTCTTAGCGTTGATAATAAGGTAGTCTAAATTACGATAATAAGGACTCTATTTTATAGTGGAATGACACATTCTAAAATGGGGCTCACACATCCTGGGTGAAACATCAACCAGCTTGTGTGGTCAAGGTAAGAGTGATGCATTTGTGCTGAGTGGGAAATGTGGTAAAGTTTTGAAATGTTTTCTAATGCTTTTGATATGAACTACTTAAGTGAGACTGGAATAAATTCCTAATTTTATATAAAAATTTGATATTCATTCAATTCTGCACGTCAAGGTATTGCTTGAGGTAATTTGAACCAAATATTTGCATCATAACTGTGGGATAAGATGCACCAGACTTATTAACGTGACATGAGCAGACATTTGATCTTATCTTGATTAGACTCAGATACTTGGTGGCAGATCTACTATTGATATTGTGATTATTGAGTGGGGAAATTATTTAATTATCTACTTGATTTTTTTATACTAAGCTTGCATCCAGTAAATACAATGATGAGCATTCAAATTTATCATTGCAACTGCGACTCAGATTTGCTCATTATCCAAGAATATTGCATCAATGTTATTTACACATAACTCGTCACTTGTTCTTGGTAATATTTCTTTTGCATGGAAGGTATGGTAGGGGTAGGTTGTTGTTTAAGAGGTAGGCTACGTTAGGTTAGTAATTTTTATTTATGATTATAGATGTCAGACATCAACCAACTGAACTGGCCCATTTAGCTCCTTCACTACAGGATTTAATTGATGCCCTAGGGTTGTTGTTGACAACCTCAAACAAAGGGCACAGCACATGTGCCCGCCCTACCGCAGCTGCGGGAGGACAGACACACAGGCAGCTGTGGGGTACAACACAAGAGATTATTCTCCAAATGATTTACCAATGTCTGAACAAAATAATTCATTAATTAATCTAACAGAAAGTAAACTTCAATAACACATAAACAGCGAAGAATGTGGACTGCAATTGGTAATTTTCAGTGAATTAAAGAAAATTAGTCATATAACATCATTCGACATGAATATATCAGCTCATGTTATAAAAGGACCTACATTTTGTTAATAATTCCTATAGGCTTTATTAACAAAACAACGATGTGCATTTATGTGCAACCAGTAATATTGAGACATCTCATTCAAGTTTTTTGGCAATAAACTAATGTGACATGGAAAACTCGTAGTTGGTGAGAACATGGGAAAATTGTATTCTAATTTTTATCATTAATTTTATTGGCACCCGAGACCCAGGTGTGTGGATAGCGCCCGCAGGTAGGTGGTTAGTGCCCTCATGTGAGTGGTTAGTGTCCCCGTGTTTCCAGTCCTGACGTGGGACTCACTGCCCTGGCATGTGACTCACTGCCTAGCGTGTGACTCACTGCCCTGGCGTGGGACTCACTGCCCTGGCGTGGGACTCACTGCCCTGTTCTGCTGCAAGGACATCGTGGGGAAAACTTTTCAGAGCACCTAAATTCTTGGTTGAAAAGCAAAATTCATACCAATTACTTAAACTGTCCTGCAGTGAAGCCGCGTTGAACAAGTCTTCGGAGTCGGGTTCCCGCCAATGAAACTCTTCTGCTGAGGCGGGCTGCCGCGGAACCGCGGCGTCAATTATGTGCCAAGTTTATAACTGAGGCCGGTGCCAGTGCAACCGCGGCGTCAATTTCGTGCAAGCTGTTATGCTGAGGCTAGTGGCCGTATTTTTGCTTATTGCATACTAATCTCACAGCAGCGTTCATTACAGACTGCAGTTTATTAAGTGCCGTGGTCGGCAGTGCATAGAGTGTGGCATTTTCATAGTCCAATCTGGTCAGAACTAGCGCCTTCACGAGGGCCTCGAGGACTGGCCTCGAGGGACAGCAGCTGACGCTGTGTACTTGTCGTAGAGCTCTAAAACAAGCGTGGATGACTTACGCAATATGACTTCATAGGAAGTTCCGAGTCCAGAAGAATGCTCAGGTTGCGAACCGAAGATGCAGGCAGGACGAACTCGTTGCCCATGCGAACAGGATTGGCCGGAAGCTGATGCTGGCGCCCGGCAGTCTCAAACCAAATAAATCGAAGGAGCTTATTTACATTCGAAGGAGAGGAGCAGCTTTTTTATCGAAGTTTTTGAGACTAGCTTTGCTTGAATGGATTTAGAATGAGCGTCCTCTTCTAAGCCTGCATTTGCAAATGTATAGTATTGCTCGCACTACACAACGTGTAGCGCGCCTTGAAGTGTGTATTAATGTTAATTGATGCACGGTCCGTTTTATCCGTAACGCATAACTCTACTTGAGACGTTCTTCACTTGCCAGTTTTAACTTTTAGGACTTCTCCATCTTTTCTTCCTCGAAATTTTTGCTCATTCGGCATGTCAATTACAGGAAAACATGAAGTAACAAAAAGAAACGATCCTCGTACAAGGAATGCGCAACTGCTCAAAGCGATGCACTAGTCAGCCTGGGGCGGATGCCAGAGCCCAACTTCTCAATTTAGTTCAACTTAGTTCATTCATAGCAGCCTCTAAAGTCAAGTGATTAAATGCATAGTGCCTTATGTTCGCAGCAAGTGCCTGAGCATGATTAAGGTATGAATGATTATAACTGCATTTGTCCAACGATATTCCGGCATAACCTTAGGCTATGAGATTTATTATAAGTTGGGCTATGTGTCTTAAATGCTGATAGTGGCTGATATTAATTAGTGTGGAATTGTGACTTACATTGCAGTATTTACTTGTCTATCCTCTATGTCCATTTGTCAGTGCTTTATAAGCGTTCGGAATCAGGTAAATCTTGGTGTATTTGACAGCATTCGATAACGGAAATGTCATTTAAGCAAAAATTTTTATTCTAGTGTGGGTATGGACATGTATAACAAACCTGTTTCTGGAATTAAATATTTATCATTTCTATCATTTTCTTTCATTTATCTCTATATGCTCCTGCTATGCAGGAGCATATGTTTAGTCTTAAAATGCCTAGCAAATTACGGAGCAGGCAATAAGTCCAGCAGCTATCTCAATCAATCGTCAGTTATGGAAAGATCGGGTTCCAAAGGCCGGATCCCTTGTGAATGAAGTCACGAAAAGTTCAAGAATCGGCAACAGGCCATGGGCCTATTTCTTCAACTCCGACACTTCTATTCTATTCTACGTATTTTTTGAATTACGGAATTAGAAGTTGGTCCGCTAGCTCCGGTGGATGCTTTGTTTGCCACAAGTTGACGGAATGACGGGGTGGATAGCTAGAGGTTAGCATAGCCCAAGGCCCCAACTTCCCAAGTCCACAGTGCGATTCATATACCTTCCCGAGCGTAACTCAGCCGGACATCGTCACCGCTTTTGACACAAAGCGCCCACCAGCCACCACAACAGCGTCGTTCAGTCACAGGCCGCAGCGCATACAGGCCGGAGCACAACCGGCCGGAGGTGGAGCGCAACAGGCCCTACCAGCTACCGCAACAGCTACTCCTAATGTAACTTAACCTAACGTCCTAACCTAACCTGCGCCGCCTGTTGCGGTAGGGCCTGTTGCGCTCCGGCCAGTTGGGCTCCAACGCTGTGAAGCAGCGGCTGTGTTGTCACTGTTGTGCACAGCAGATTTACTGTTAGCCGGAGTTACCCACAGCTCATTGATCTGAGGCTATGTGTAGATATTGCATGCTGATGGTTGGCGTTAGGCCCAGGGCATGTTTACCGAGTCAATTTTGTTACCCACGGCTGCGCTCCCAAGTTGACGTCTCGGCCATAGTGGCAAAGCAGAGAGTTTTTTAGACTCTCCTGACTCCCTCAAGTTCACTTTTGAGTCCTATAAGTAGACCAGTAAAGTATCCTGGATACCAGTATTAGCATACTAAAGAAATTGGCTAAAATCTTGAGTAAATGAGAAAATTACAAATGAACTGATTCTAAAAAAGCTCTGGTTTGCCTTTGCCACCATGACGTCTCCAACATCCGGGCGTCTTGGGGTTTCATGTTACTGGTACCGGACATTGGTGGGCATTGCCACATTTGGAATTTGCCCTATAGCAATAACCAGTAATACCATTACCACCATTGCTGTAATGTCACAAATTAATAGAAAAGGCATCATATTAAGCAAGACGCTTCACAAATAGCGGGCTAAAAGTTTTAGTGTTGACCTTGCCTGCAAATGCACCAACAACAACTTCACTTCCACTTGGACCACTTCTATAACCTAACTGGGAAGAACCAACTGCTAATTCAGATTTTTTTATTTACTACTGAGTTTTCATGAAAAATAAATAGAAAATGATTGTTCATGTAAGAATTTCATTATTCTATCAAATTTCCAATTTATCTCATTAGACTTTTTTTAGTTTATTAGATTTAGATGTTTGATATTGTTGTTTTTTATATATAATGATGAATTATGCCATATAATGATTAGGATAAATTCAAATATAAACATTTCTTGACAGCAGGATTGAAATTATTCTGCTTGTTCATTGTTCCTGAGGCTGAAATCTCATGGATCCAATGTGACAAATGTTTAATACATTTGGTATCTTGCTGCCCGACTGTGCACTTTTGTTAACAATTAGAAGGTAATTTATCTAGCGAAAATCTTGCAGTTCCAGAAATGGTGGGAAAGCTCTAGTTGCAGGCTGCATGCTGCAGCCCCAAAGCCTGGAGGTAGATGTTTTCCATACTTGCTAGATTAGATGGAACTGGATTTTAAGTTATTTGTTGGTTGAAAAATCAAAAGCTTTAATGAAAATATAAAGGATTGTTGGATGACTTGATATGATTTGCAAATTTGTAGATGTATAAGTGGTATAATTAGTAACTGGATTCTGTATTATTGGATTTGAGATGATGGTACTTGCAAGTTGCAATAAAAAGATTCTCATATAATTATATTGTAGTATATTAACTTTATTGAAGTATTGAAGCATATTGATCATAATGGATGAGGTAAGTTTGGAACAATATTTGAGTTTTCATGAAAAATAAATAGAAAATGATTGTTCATATAGGAATTTTATTATTCTATCAAATTTCCAATTTATCTCATTAGACTTTTTTTAGTTTATTAGATTTAGATGTTTGATATTGTTGTTTTTTATATATAATGATGAATTATGCCATATAATGATTAGGATAAATTCAAATATAAACATTTCTTGACAGCAGGATTGAAATTATTCTGCTTGTTCATTGTTCCTGAGGCTGAAATCTCATGGATCCAATGTGACAAATGTTTAATACATTTGGTATCTTGCTGCCCGACTGTGCACTTTTGTTAACAATTAGAAGGTAATTTATCTAGCGAAAATCTTGCAGTTCCAGAAATGGTGGGAAAGCTCTAGTTGCAGGCTGCATGCTGCAGCCCCAAAGCCTGGAGGTAGATGTTTTCCATACTTGCTAGATTAGATGGAACTGGATTTTAAGTTATTTGTTGGTTGAAAAATCAAAAGCTTTAATGAAAATATAAAGGATTGTTGGATGACTTGATATGATTTGCAAATTTGTAGATGTATAAGTGGTATAATTAGTAACTGGATTCTGTATTATTGGATTTGAGATGATGGTACTTGCAAGTTGCAATAAAAAGATTCTCATATAATTATATTGTAGTATATTAACTTTATTGAAGTATTGAAGCATATTGATCATAATGGATGAGGTAAGTTTGGAACAATATGGTATGGTAACATTAAACATTCAAACTTGAGCCTGCATGATAGTCTTAGTATAGATCATGCCTAGCAGGCTAGAAGGCAAGCATTGAGGTGAGTGAGCCCTGCACAATGGCAATGCTACCTAAGTTTCTATCTTGACTAATAGAAACTGCATATATAAAGTTTTGAAACTGTGTGCATGGTGGAATTCTAAGAATTGGTTGGTCATTTAGGTCCACTAGGATTACCGTCTTGCTCCTATCGCGCTTGTGCACGCTCCTGGCTGAACAATGGGGAGTGTGCTGCTGCTGCTTGTCCAGGGTACAAAGTATTGCCAGCCATTTACAAGATGCGTCGCTAGATAATTTTTAATAATAAAATGCTGCTAACAACTTTGATAGCATATCCCTTACCATAAAAGGGGGTTACTTAGACACCCAGGGTAACTTAGACCACTTTTAGTTTTTTTAACAAAAACCCCCAAAACTCAAAATTATATGACATAGAAAAGTTTTGTCAATGGGCATTAAAGGTGTAGTACTGAGGCAATGTAACACAATAGAAAGATAGAAAAAGTATGCATATCTAATAAGTTGAAAAATGAAAAATGTGACCCACGAAAAAGAGCTATTATTTAAAGCCTGTCGTAGAACACTCTCCAATTTTTTATTTTTTTGGTAAAACAACTAGGTTTTGGTGCATTGTAGTAGAACTCTTCTAGTTACATATGCAAATGACAAATTTGAGGAAAGTGTCATAATTTGCAAATGGGGGCACCACCTAATGTCAGCCTAACTTAGACCACCTAATGTCAGCCCTGACGGGTAACATAGACCGGCTTGGAAATTAATTCAAAATTACCATTTACCGTATAACATATTTTATATTTGATACACCTATTAATGTTTTTCTTTATGTTTCAGACTCTACAGAGTCTTATATATGGTAATTTAAACTTAATTTCCAAGCCTGTCAATATTACCCAATCACAGCTGACATTAGGTGGTCTAAGTTCCCCAATTCAGGGGTGGCACCCCTATTTGCAAACTATGACACTTTCCTCAAATTTGTCATTTGCATATGTAACTAGGAGAGTTTTACTACACTGCACCAAAACCTGGAGTTATTTTACCAGAAAATATAATTGATTTTACCACCCAGTCTAAGATACCCCAAGAGCTGGGGTAACAAAGACCATCACTTTCTTTTGAAATTACATCAAAACTATGAGAGGCAGGAGCCAGCAATTTATGGTGAGTAAACCTAGAGTATAGACCTGTATTTTGCATGTTTCAATTTAAGTTTAATTTAGCTAGTAAAAAATGGCATCTTTTAAAAAAAAGTAGTCTAAGTTACCCCCTTTTACGGTACTCTCCACGCACTGCAACACTTATAACTTAACAGGTATAACTTGGCAGCCATCTGGCAGACACATGGCACCATCTATTGAGAGAGCAGCAAAGTAAAGAGAGGCTTGACAGGATTCTGCTGCCCAGACTGCCAAGAGATGGCGCTGTGCTCATATCAACTTAGATATCATGAACCATACATCCTACGGTTCTAGCAACTGTTGCTTAGTACTAGAATTATTATTGTTCTTGTTATTCACTGCATTAGATGCTTGCGGTCTTTCCGATTTTCAACTATTTACTAAATAGTTGGCAAAAGACTGGTGAATATCTAAAATACTATAATTTTAATCCAAATGTGTCAGCAAGATCTTCTGAAGGCATAAATTTTGCTGCTGATGTGTTGTTACCAGGGGTAATCTTAGGGCAGACCAAGCTCATGTGTTTCAGCTCACAATTATATAATTTTCTATTCCATTCATTTATTGTTTTAACTTATTACAAACATGGTTATTATTTGCTTATCATGCAAACTAATAGTATTTCATGCATTTGTGTCTAATGCTGCCCTATGTTTTTCTGTCTCGTTTCAGGTATTGAATGACCCCGTAAACTCTATTTAATGCATGCACATAAACTTGTCTCGAGTTAGCAGAATATTCTGAAACTCTCACCGCATCACCAGATGGTGAGTTGGCTTATTCTTTGCGCCTGATTCAATTATGTACATATTTTAGGCTAATTATTATATGCATTTTGGTTCTTATTCATTCTATTGTCATTTATTGTTATAATGGTTCTTTTCATATCTGTCAGTTTGATTAATTTTTAGTGTGATGCTTGTGTTGCAATAATTACTTTAATGATTTTCTTATATTATTTTTTGCACTCAGAAGATCTGCACTTGCATCTGCCCTTGACTGTTTAAGCTCTATAATATATTCCTTAATTCACTATCCTATTTTGTTGCTCATGTTTAAAGTCAAATTAACTTTACTAAATTCCCTCACATAGCAAATAAATTAGTATTTCTCTTGTTGCATTTATATTTATGTTCATTTGTTTGTGTCAGTTGCTGTGTGTATCGCTCCACCCATAGTTTCATATTCCATAGTTTCATATACCATAGTTTCATAACCCATAGTTTCATAATTCCATAGTCCTAAATTTGCTTGTTTATTGATTCAATTCTAATCATGAGTTTGGCAAATTATTTCTTATTGTATAAAATTTTAACATATTGGCTTTCCTTTTAATAAACGAAAATAAATACTCAGATAAAAGCAAATCCCTTAGTAATTCATTAATTGCTAAGGGATTTTTACTGGTAGTAAATGTATGATTTCTTAACTTGTCCTATGCTACATAGATAATAAAAATTTGTTTTTAATGTGGAATCATGAGTTCTGGTATAGAAGAAAATGATGATTGAACAAGTTCTAATTTTTTCTAATTTGATCTATAAATTTATAGTTCTAAATTTGATTTTGCTAGTAAACTTAAATAAATAGTGAATTGCTCAATCTTACTACTTCTATGATCTTACAGCAGATCTTTGGGCATTGTTGAAAGCAATGGAGACAAAATGATGCCTGCTTAATTAAACATTATTAATAATGTTTCTGTGGTGCTAAGAAAATACTAATTGCACATAGTCTTTTCCAGCATTCAATAAACATATTTTCTATTATCAATGTTCCTATTTATTTTTTCAATGAAACTTGTAATCTGAGTTATTAACTACAGACATACATTTACTTAGATATGGTGTCATAGTCTTGTATACAAGAATTTGAAAAATGAGTCTTAGATTAATCATGCTATGCAAGATGAGTCATGAGATGCCTTATCAAATTCCTGCTGAACTGTTTTAAAGAAGATTCAGCTGCCAAATTTCACATTTTATTTGATCACATTGCTACAAGGCAGGTGTAAAAATGTACTCTTGCTGCCATGGTTCTGTGGAACATTGATTTATGTTGTGAAATGTGTTTTTCATTTGAAAATCATTTCACTAGAGTAAGATTCACTTGTTGGCATTCCTATTAAACCAAGATATTTAAATTAGCATCTGCATTATTCCAGTTAAAAGTTAAGGGTTATCACACCTGCTCAAATCAATTATCCTGCTTAAGTCAATGTTTAGGGCAATGGGCTAAAAATTTCTAAGCCTTTGAAACTTTTCACTTTGAAAAATTAATGATGTTCTATCATTATTTCTTCCCTATTATGCTTGTGAGCAGAACAACATTCTTCAAGTTTTCTTTACCTGAGAAGAGGGAGGAATCCCAGACAAGAATGTTGAGGAAAGAAAATTAGTCTCTCAATGGTAGCTTAAATATTCTGACACTGAATGTTTGGCAAGATAATGCAAATACTTTTCATTGGACTTAAGTCTAAAAGTATTTCTAACACTAATCTGAATTAAATTTTTATTTGTTTCTCCATTTATGTTACATGATTCTTAGTATTCAATATTCAATTATTTTTGTATTCCTCACTATGTTTTTAGAAAATCTTGTGTCCCTGATTGATCATATAGAATCTTAGCATGATAATGGCTAGCATCTATTTCTAAACAATCATGATAAGTGTGATTAATTCTTTAACAAAATTTCAAGGTCATTTAAATAAATGCCTCCAAATTTCCCTCATAGCCATACCTGTCCACCAGCTGTTTATTTTCCTCTGTGTCTTTTTCATTTATTTAAATTTAACATGATATATTGATGTTCAACAGAATGAACTAATATTGCAGCATGAAGTGGTTCATGAGCTACTGTTAATATCAATTTTGACAGACCTGTAGTACATTTGCACTTTCTAAACCTTCCCGAATAAGAGATAAAGACAAATATTCAATCAATTATCAACTGGAATCCCATGGCGTCCAACACCAAAGAATGCCCTGTCCATTCCTATGTCAGGAGTGATGAGAGTTTGGAGCACAACCTGCCCCTGATGCCTGCTTGTGCAATCAAAGTTGAGTCCAAAGGTAAGCTTTTTCTTTGTGTTACACGTCAATGTCTATAACATCCGAATCATTTGGCTTAGATTTTTGGTACGTTTTCAATATTTGCCAATTATTTCATTCAGCCCTGTATGCATGACTACCACCAGTATGAAATATGAAATAGCCGCACTTAACGTGTTTAAATCTATAAAACCTAAGTATTATTGAGCTCTTTTTACAACAATACCCAGGCTTGTTTGTTGATTGAGAATTCATAAATGCTGATGTATGATGTTTTGTACTTTGCTGAAATGGCAATGGTAAAACAAAATACTTGATTTCCAGCCTTGGACATGGATACTCCCAATCCAGTCATCCAAGTCCCTGAAATCTACATCAAGCAGGAGCCTGAAAATGAGAACTCGGATGTAACTGTGAAGGAGGAACCATTTCCATATGGTTCTCAGGTACTTTCATTAAAAATTAAAATTTTTTAATAGTGTATGTATAAATTTTTGCAATGAATTTCTGGAAAGCTGGGAAATAGAGGGAGCTGACATTTGTTTTGATAGGGTATGCACCTGTCTCTTATACACATCTAGATGTGTATAAGAGACAGGATATAAGCCATGTCTTACCTTGATATAAGCTATGTCTTACCTTGATATAAGCTATGTCTTACCTTGATATAAGCTATGTCTTACCTTGATATAAGCTATGTCTTACCTTGATATAAGCTATGTCTTACCTTGATATAAGCTATGTCTTACCTTGATATAAGCTATGTCTTACCTTGATATATGCTATGTCATACTGTGATATAAGCTATGTTATACTGTGATATAAGCTATGTTGTACCTTGATATAAGCTATGTCTTACCTTGATATAAGCTATGTCTTACCTTGATATAGGCTATGTCATACTGTGATATAAGCTACGTTATACTCTGATACAAGGTATGTAATTTTATCATCAGAAGGATGCTGATGTGTCAGCCCTGGCATCAGCTGCTGGCGACGCTGGGTGCAAACGGCGGGCCTGCAGAGACTCAATCCGTGAACCACCTGAGCCTCAGGAGAGGCAAGTATACAGAGCAAGAACATATATGATGGAGAGCTCCTCGTCTGACGAGGATTATTTGCTGCTAGACAGCATCCTTCCAAAAGTTAAAAGGAAACGAATGCCAGTGCATGACATTAATAGGAGGAGGAAAGACTTGGGAGAGTACCATCATCTTTTCAGAGATCTCAAAAATGACAAATCACGTTTTTTTGCATACGCAAGGATGACACAAGAGACCTTCAACTACATTCTGAAGAGAGTTGAACATCGACTTGTGAAACAGTGGTGCAACTTGCATCAACAACCTATTCAACCTGAAGAACGGCTTATTATAACTCTTAGGTGAGAAAGTATGAAATAACATAAACTTAATATTAATATTAATGTGCTGAGGTTATTAATAAACAGCAAGTAGCTGTTATAGTTTTTTACTTGGAAATTTTACTGCTTAAGGTGTAGAGTATAGGACCAATTTAATAAAATGAAACAATGTGTTTTTAGTAACTCATAATTCAATGTGCATAACTTTGCACTTTAATAATATTAATGAAATATTTTTCAAAATAACATCGTCAATCCTTCAAATATTAAAATATAAGATTGTTTTTTAGCAACATTGTTTCATACCTGATGATAAGCATACTACAATGGTTGCAAATCCAAATCCCTCTAACAACATTTGACCGTCTGTGCAAGCAGAGATAGGGGATATTTGTGGAGCAGGTGTACTACATGTGGAGTAATATCCAAAATTATTTTGAGGGTAATTCATGGAATGTTGTGAATATGCAAATCGTTGAACAACGTCTTGTACACAATTTCGGAATGAAAGCTTCTGAGCTGTAGGAATTGTTTTATTATGTGGCAATAAACTTTTCCAGAACAATAGGTCATCATCCTCTCCCTCTTGCATGCGCTCCATCTTTTTCTTCAAATTTTGCACTTTCTGCTGTTCAATATTCAACAGGCTTTCATTAAATTGTTCTGCTGGAGATACCTTCTTTCATTTTTTTCCTTTTTTTTTGCTGACCAGACAGAGTGCTCATTAAAGTTGGTCCTTGCAAAATTTCACCCATGACAGCTTTTGCATTACTATTAGATGAAGAGGCTAAGCAATCTCCTTCATCTGTGGGCAAGTTTTCAGCTCCCTCCATGTCACCAGTTTCACATTCTACTTCACCCATTGTCGGTGGCGAGGTTTCACTTGCATGATCGTTAACCAAGTGTGACAAATTTCCACTAGATGATCTTGGTCTAACAACATTTTTCAAGAATTGTAGCTGTGTAAAATGCTTTCATTTTGATGAGACTTTATTATCTGCTGCATCTCTTGATCAGGGTGGTTTCATTTTGCCAAACTCAATGGAAAATTGGTCTCTCAGATACTGCTATTTCTTTCTTATCTGCGTTCCTGTAAAGACAAACAATGAGGGATTGTTAGCAAAAGTCATATAATATTTCATGCTTTTAATACACACATAGCTATACAGTACAATGAAAAATGATAACACCAATACTAACAAAACTTTTTATCTTCTTTGCAGATATCTGGCCACTGGGGCATCATTTCATACCCTTTCATTTTCATTTCGAGTGGGGGTGTCTACAGTTAGTAAGATTGTTTCAGAAACTGTTGGGGCATTGTGGGAAGAACTGCATGAGCAACACATGCCAGTACCCACAAAGGAATGTTTCAGAAAAATTGCTGAAGATTTCTACAAAATTTGGAACTTTCCTAATTGCATTGGCTCAATAGATGATAAACACATACGTGTTAAATGTCCAAGCAATTCAGGATCTATGTATTACAACTACAAACAGTTTTACTCCATTGTCCTTCAAGCAGTGGCTGATGCTAACTACAAATTCGTTTTCATAGACATAGGAGGTTTTGGCAAACAAAGTGATGGCGGAACATTCCAAGCCTCGGAGCTTTCCGAGGCTTTGAAATATAGAAATTTGGATATTCCTGAGCCGGCCTTCCTACCAAATACAGCAGTCAAAGTACCATACGTACTTGTGGGGGACGAAGCATACCCACTAATGCCATTTTTGCTAAAACCATATGGAGGGCATAACCTAACTATTGAAGATATAACCTTCAACCAATGTTTGTCAAGATGTCGGAAAACCATTGAATGTGCATTTGGAATAATATTCAGTAAATGGCGTTTATTAGCGACATGTATTGATACCAAAGTTGAAGTTATTGATAGCATTGTAAAATGCATATGTGTACTGCATAACACAATCATAGACAAGGAAGGAATTGAACATCATCTAACTGAGACTGTTAACTCAGGGATTGAAGAACAGAATCCTGTACATCAGGTTGGAAGGCTGGCAAACGATGCTGTGGATGTGAGGGAAATATTTAAAAATTTTCTGTTAAACAATCCTTTACTACATATGCCCCAGACATGATATTTGCAATGTTACTTGAGAATGCTATATAGCTACTTTTACTAGCTACGAGACAATTACTTATATTTCCATTACTATTTGTGTACATAGTCATTGTACATACAATAACACTATTATACCTTCATATTTCCTGTTTCATCCATTGTTTTACTTATCACTTATCGAATATAATACATCAGCTTTTAAGTACTGTAGATTACATGCCTGAAACAATAAGGTCTTTTTTTTGATATGCAGTTAAAGTAAAATTAAACCAATGTCCCCTTACCTTCACGGTTCATCTTCTTGACAATGTCAGCCCAAAGTTTCTCAACTACAATTTGGGTAGAGTGCTCTTTACTCCATTTGTCCCAAATGGGTGTTCGAGCATACACCTCTGTGATTAATTGATCACTGTCAATGCTCATCATGTGTTATTACCTCTCAAAAATCCCTTCAATCAAGTGCAGAGCAGACTCCTCGTCACCTTTATAAAGTTGTTTGTTTACATGAGAACCTTGACACAACGGCGCTAGAGTGCCAAAGAAACAAAGAAAATGGAGGGTTTAAAGGTACAGCTAATTCAAAAATGTCCATATGCCAAGCAAGTTGAGCAGATAAGAATGTGCAGTACATTCCGGTAAATCGGTATAAGCAGGTTTTTGGCTGAAGCCTATTCGTACAGGTTTTCACTGTGAACACTTGCATTATTATCCTATGTTCATTCGTGTGGCAGGTTGGAGCAGGTTGCCCGCACGGGCAAACCTGCCTTCACTGTATGCGCACCCTAACACTCCTCACTCGAACACCTCACCCAGAGCACTGATTAGGTCACAGCTGGTTTCCTGCTTCCTCTGTGAACCTCTCGTGCTTGTTTCAGGCGCCAGCCTCAGCAGGTAACCAGCATGCTGGCAACCTGCTTTCACTGTGTGTGTACTATAAGATTGGAAAAGCCAGAAATTGTTAATGCCTGTTGAAAAATTACAGATTAAACATTAAAAACAGGACATCTTTAAGAAAATGTGATTTTGATAAATATGATACAGTATTTTGTCATTTAATAAGAAATAAGGATGCTATAAAATCACATCAAAAACTCTCTTAAGAGATTCAATTAAGTTTGGCTATTTTTGCAACTTATTTTCCAAAATCAATTTAAAAAAACTCAAGTAAACTTCAACAATTTTCTTCTGAAACCATTCTTTCTGAGCATATGGGTATGAACAAAAGTTTTGCTCAAATTTTTCAATGGCTTGGCAAACTTGGATATCAATATCCAAAATTAGGAAATATATGACTGTATCTTTATCAAGTGTTCAAGAAAAAAAAAGCAATAAACAATCTGTTCAAAAATTTCCCCCATTTAGCTAATTGGTGGATAGTGTGAAGCTTGCTTTCTGTGGAATGTTATTAGTTGAGTGTAAATAAAGCATCACAATGAACTATGAAATGTAAAACAAATTTATCAGTCAGGTAGGAATAGCACTGCAAGTAGTAGATGAAATTTGTTTATATAAGGATTCTTAGTGTTGATAATATGGACTCTATTATATAGTGGAATGACACATTCTAAAATGGGGCTCACACATCCTGGGTGAAACATCAACCAGGTTGTGTGGTCAAGGTAAGAGTGATGCATTTGTGCTGAGTGGGAAATGTGGTAAAATTTTGAAATGTTTTCTAATGCTTTTGATATGAACTACTTAAGTGAGACTGGAATAAATTCCTATTTTCATATAAAAATTTGATATTCATTCAATTCTGCACATCAAGGTATTGCTTGTGGTAATTTGAACCAAATATTTGCCTCATAACTGTGGGATAAGATGCACCAGACTTATTAACGTGACATGAGCAGACATTTGATCTTATCTTGAGTTGGCTTGGTGGTAGATCTACTATTAGTAGATACTAATAGTAGATCTACTCAGATACTTGGTGGTAGATCTACTATTGATATTGTGATTATTGAGTGGGGAAATGATGTAATTATTTACTTGATTTTTCTATAATCCAAGAATGTTTTATCAATGTTATTTCTCCAGAACTCATCACTTGTTCTTGGTGATATTCGTTTTGCATGGAAGGTATGGTAGGGTAGGTTGTTGTTTAAGAGGTAGGCTATGCTATGTTAGTAATTTTTATTAATGATTATAGATGTCAGACACCAACCAACTCCCTCCTCTCTGTAGCGCTTAGAATGAATGGGCATCTATAGCGTTGCCTGATATGGATATATGGATATGGATGGCATCTATAGCGTTGCCTGATATGGATATATGGATATGGATGGCATCTATAGTGCTACATTTAGAGCATGTAGCGGTAGCGGCCACTACATTTCAAAGCAGCGCTGCCCAGCTCTGAATATAAGGATTCTTAGCGTTGATAATAAGATAGTCTAAATTATGATAATAAGGACTCTATTTTATAGTGAAATGACACATTCTAAAATGGGGCTCACACATCCTGGGTGAAACATTAACCAGGTTGTGTGGTCAAGGAAAGTGATGCATTTGTGCTGAGTGGGAAATGTGGTAAAATTTTGAAATGTTTTCTAATGCTTTTGATATGAACTACTTAAGTGAGACTGGAATAAATTCCTATTTTCATATAAAAATTTGATATTCATTCAATTCTGCACGTCAAGCTATTGCTTGAGGTAATTTGAACCAAATATTTGCATCATTACTGTGGGATAAGATGCACCAGACTTATTAACGTGACATGAGCAGACATTCGATCTTATTTTGAGTAGGCTTACTCAAAGAAACTTGGTGGCAGATACTGTGATTATTGAGTGGGGAAATTATGTAATTATTTACTTGATTTTTTTATATTAAGCTTGCATCCAGTAAATACAATGATGATCATTCAAATTTATTATTGCAACTGCGGCTTAGATTTGTTCATAATCCAAGAATGTTTCATCAATTTTATTTCTCCTGAACTCATCACTTGTTCTTGGTAATATTTCTTTTGCATGGAAGGTATGGTAGGGGTAGGTTGTTGTTTAAGAGGTAGGCTACGTTAGGTTAGTAATTTTTATTGATGTTTATAGATGTCAGACACCAACCAACTCCCTCCCCTCTGTATTGCTTAGAATGGAAGGGCTGCTATAGCGTCAGGCTAGGGTGGATGTTGCCTGATATGGAGTTTTAATTTGAGGTTATAATATGTTGATGTTGTTATTAAATCTGAGCGATTATCACATCAATGGGAGGGGATGTATATTTTGCTGAATGTAAAGTAATATTAGGTTGATAATCTAAACATTGTAAGTTTATGATTTAATCATCTAATGGTAGAAATATACTCTATATCAAATTTTATGCTTTTTATTTTCAATCCCTTTTCTAACAATAATCCATATGCATTCAGAATTAAGTTCTGTAATTCAAATAATTTGTGGATGTTCACTTTACATGTAGCAAACATCATTGTGATGAACTATGCAATGATGTTGAATTAAATTTGCATCTTAAAATGTATTGATGACAAAAGTTTGTTGGTTCCTGTGTTGTGGAACATTCATGTGCCTGACTTCCAATTGTTCAAATTCAAATTATAGTTGGTTCAACCTGCTCTTCCTAGTGTAGAACTTGGTCAGTTATGGCATTAGTATTCATATAAGATGCACCATTGCAGTGTAATTCTTAGACTGCAGCAACCGTCCGGCCATCAGACATCTGCTACTCTGTTGAGCTGCAGTTGAACGGAGGCTTGTACCCAGCCAAATATTTCAGTGTTCCGAATTGAGGATTCAAAATTAAGAATGGCCAAGACCCCACATATCTGATGCTTGGGAGTATTTTGATCCTCTTGAATATCTTGATACTATAGCTGCAAATTGAAACTTCCATCGTCTGTGTGTAGATAAGGAAAATAAAAGTGTTATATTGAATAAATGAAGGTTCCGCTTTTCCCTGTTTCAATCATATTTTTATCCTACCCCTCCTGCCAAAATATAGATCAGGTTCTGCATTGTAGGGAGGACAGTTATTACCCTAACCTGGTAATAATAATACCATAACTTAGTAATGTTGGTGCCCTGTCCAGGTAATGTTATTAACTTAACCTGGTAATATTAATACCCTAACTTGGTAACATTTGATACTCTGTTGAGCTGCAGTTCATCTTCTTCTTGTTACTTCTTATACAAGCACTGGGAACTGGCCCATTTAGCTCCTTCACTACAGGATTTAATTGATGCCCTAGGGTTGTTGTTGACAACCTCAAACAAAGGGCACGGCACATGTGCCCGTCCTACCGCAGCTGCGGGAGGACAGACACACAGGCAGCTGTGGGGTACAACACAAGAGACTATTCTCCAAATGATTTACCAATGTCTGAACAAAATAATTCATTAATTAATCTAACAGAAAGTAAACTTCAATAACACATTAGCAGCGAAGATTGTGGACTGCAATTGGTAATTTTCAGTGAATTAAAGAAAATTAGTCATATTGCATCATTCGACATGAATATATCAGCTCATGTTATAAAATAACGATGTGCATTTATGTGCAACCAGTAATATTGAGACATCTCATTCAAGTTATTTGGCATTATACTAAGATGAAATGGAAAACTTTTAATGGGTGAGAGCATGGGAAAATTGCATTCGAATTTTTACCATTAATTTCATTGGCACCCTAGCCCCAGGTGTGTGGATAGCACCCGCAGATAAGTGGTTAGTGCCCTCATCTGAGTGGATAGTGTCTCCCTGTTTCCAGTCCTGGAGTAGGAATCTCTGTCGTGGCGTGGGACTCATTGCCCTGGCGTGGGACTCACTGCCCTGGCGTGGGACTCTCTGCCCAGGTATGGGACTCACTGTCTGGAGTAGGACTCACTGCCCTAGCGTGGGACTCACTGCCCTAGCGTGGGATTCACTGCCCTAGCGTGGGACTCACTGCCCTAGCGTGGGACTCACTGCCCTAGCGTGGGACTCACTGCCCTGGTATGGGACTCACTGCCTGTAGTAGGACTCACTGCCCTAGCATGGGACTCACTGCCATGGTATGGGACTCACTGCCCTGGTATGGGACTCACTGCCCTGGTATGGGACTCACTGACCTGGTATGGGACTCACTGCCTCATTTGCATCTCCCCCCTCCTACGCGGCGACACTACCATGTAAGCCTTTGCAATCTCCCCCCCTCTTAATGGCTCCCCTCTTTGCATCATCAATATTAACACCCCACCGGCCTCCTTCCCCGGGATATTCCCGGAACTTTCAGACATCGTCTCCATACCGGGCGACAGTGATAGTAGGCGATTTAACGCCCATCATTCTTCCTGGTTCTCCCATACGGAAGACCAGAGAGCCACAGCGAGAGGAGCCATAGTCGATGACCTCGTCGCCGGTTCCTCCCTCGCCTATCTCAATGAGGACTCCCATACCCGCCTCCCCTCCCATGGCCCGCCCTCCTCACCGGACCTCGCCATCATCAGCGGTCATCTACTACTCAACATCTCCTGGACTCCTCAAGTCGCCCTCAACTCGGACCACTTGCCCATCCTGATTCATCTCCCTTCCTCCGTCGACACTCCGACCCCCCGGGCCACCCGCTCATACAACTTTAAAAAAACTGACTGGCCAGCCAACACGTCAGCCATAGAAGCGGCACTCGACATGGTCCCTCCCCCACCTCGTATGGCGGTGAGTCGACCTTGAGAGAAGTCTTAACGACTGCTGCCAGATAGCAAATCCCTGCCGGATTCCGGAAGGACTTCTCCCCCTCTGTCAACCCTGACACCCGGTTGCTCATCGAGCAACGGGATGATATCAGGGCGCGTAACCCAACCGACCCTCGTCTCCCAGAACTCATCCTGGAAATTAGTATTTCCATACAGGCCCATGCTATGAACACATGGCGAACTCATCTTGCGTCGTGCAGCAGGCGCACAAACCAGTCTAAGCATTGGAATCTCCCCCGCTCCCTACCCGGAAATCGAAACCGCCCTCCCCCCAATCAACCCAATCAGCCAATCCAATTTGGTCTGAATTCCCTCTCTCCCCAGCACAAGATCTCCTCCGCCTTTTGCAAGCTATTCACTTCGATTGCTCCTCACTCCCAAAGCCCCTCCACCCGCCTCCTCATACGTCGAATCCGGGCTGAACATCCCCTCGACAGGGACTTTTCCCCTTTCACATCCGACATGGTTAAGCTTGCTATCGCAGCCGCCAACAACTCTTCCGCTCGAAGTCCAGATGGCCTCACGGTCCTTCACCTCAAGCACCTTGGCCCACGTGGTCTCCAGTTCCTCACCCGAATTTTTAACATCTCCGTCCCACAGCCTCGGTCCCATCCATTTGGAAAATTCAATAATTATTCTAATCCTCAAACCGGCCAGACCCGGAAACCAGGGCTCCTCATACCGCCCTATCTCCCTCCTCTGCCCTGCAGCCAAGATCCTAGAGCGTCTTGCGCTCCCCTCAGGATCCCTCAGGATCCCTCACCACCGTCCCCTCGCAACATGAGTTCAAACCGGGACACTATACAGTCACCGCCCTCCTCGCTCTCGCTCACCAAATTGCGACGGGTTTTAACTCTCGGTGCCTTCCAGCCCGTACAGTCGCCGCTGCAGTCGACCTGTTAAAGGCTTTCGACAGTGTCGACCACCCCCTCCTTAAAAGGGGGTGGTCGACACTGTCGACCACCCCCTTTTCATCGCAACCTCGGACCTACATCGCAACCTGGTCCGCTGGCTGTGCTGCTACCTCAGAGGCAGGCAGGCATCCTGCCTCTACCTGAGAATACAATCGCCTTTCAGAGCTATCCACTCGGGCGTTCCCCAAGACTCGGTCATCTCGCCGGCCCTTTTTAACCATTTCATCTCCGACATCCCAGTGCCGACCTCCAAAATTGCCTCATACGCGGACGACCTTACCATCTTCGTGTCGTCCCCGAGGCTCGACGCTGCGGAAGCTGAGCTCGCCGTGCTCCTTCGGAGCGTCTCTGATTGGTCGGTGGACAAGAAACTGGCCGTGGCTCCTGGCAAGTCCTCGGTCACGCTCTTCACCCCAGAAACGCACCTATCCCGATGCCACCCATCTGCCACAATCTACAACGGCATCATCCCCCTGGACAAAACCCCCAAAATCCTAGGCGTCACCTGGGATACGCACTTCACGTTCTCCCCCTCATGCAAGAGTCGTAGTCACGAAAGCGACGGGTTCTCTTCGCATTTTAAAAGCCCTAGCTGGTACCAACTGGGGCTTCTCCAAGGAGGATATTTTTGCCACCTACCGAATCATCACGCGCCCAATCCTCAACTAGGCTGCTCCCATCTGGTACCCTGTTGCCTAACGCTCAGCAATTACCAGTCTGCAAACAATTCAAAACACTGCACTGAGACTAGCCACCGGCTGCCTCAAAATGGCACCGATCTCCCATCTTCACCAGGAGACCAGCGTCCTCCCTTTGTCCGCGCACCTGGACCTGGCTTGTGCCCAGTTCCTCGCCAGCGCCCTCCAGCCCTCCCATACCTCATTCCGCATTGTTTCTGCTCCACTCGGGGACCGCCCCATAAAAGCATACATTCAGTCGAGGTTCGGCCACCTTGTCACACCACTCATGGCAAATGGCATCTTGCCCGCCGGTGCCGACGGAGAAGCCTAGCAGTCTCTCCGCAGGGAGATCGCCTCCCGCAGCGGCGACTGACGTCATAACCGCCGTCCTCGCTGCTCCACCACCGTCAATTGCATCGGTGGATGCCTCACTCCCTCGCCCCTACCGTTGGGCGCTATCCCAGCTCCGCTCGGGATACTGCAGCTCCCTGGCGTCCTACTCCGCTAGGATCAGACGCTCCCCTAGCACCGCTTGCCCGGCGTGCAGGGATCCCCTCCAATCGGTCCAGCACCTCTTTGCCTGCCCAGCCTTCCCTACGTCCCTCAGCGTCTCCTCACTGTGGGACAGCCCCGTAGAGGCAGCGGCATTGATCCTGGCCACCCTCCCTGCCTTCGCCCATCTCCCCCCTCTTCCGGTGCCGGCCCCCGCCTACCTCCTGAGCCTCACCTCCGGCGAGCGTGACGGACGCAATAAACAACAACTCACTGCCCTGGTATGGGACTTACGGCCCTGGTATGAACTCACTGCCCTGGTATGGGACTCACGGCCCTGGTATGAACTCACTGCCCTGGTATGGGACTCACGGCCCTGCCCCCAAATTCTTAACAACTGGAAAGCAAACTCATGCCAATTCCTTCAAACTGTCCTGCAGCGAGACCGCATTGAACAAGTCTTCAGAGTCGAGTTCCCGCCACTGAAACTAGCCTGTTGAGGCGTGTTCCCACGGAACCGTGGCGTCAAATCTGTGCAAAGTTTATGGCTGAGGCCGGTGATAGCGGAACTGCGGCGTCACTTTGGTGCAAGCTTTCATGCTGAGGCGAGTGGTCGAATTTTCGCTTACTGCATACGAATCTCACAGCAGCATTCATAACAATTTGCAGTTTATTAAGTGCCGTGGTCGGAGTTCAAAGAGTGTGGCATTATCATAGTCCAATCAGGTCAGAACTAGCGCCTTCACGAGGGCCTCGAGGGACAGCAGCTGACTATATATATTCGTCGTAGAGCGTTAAAACAAGCGTGGGTGACTTAGGCAGAATGATTATCCATAGTAAGTTCCGAATCCAGAAGAATGCCCGGGTTTCGAACCGAAAACGCAGGCAGGACGAACTCGTTGCCCGCGCGAACAGGATTGGCCGGAAGCTGATGCTGGCGCCGGGCAGTCTCAAACCAAATAATCAGAATAGCTTATTTACATATGTAGGAGAGAAGCAGCTAGCTTTTTTTATCGAAGTTTTTGAGACTCATTGCGAGACACGAGTTAAAACAAGAGTCCTCTGCTGTGCATGCATTCGCATACGTATTGGATAGCTCGCATTACATATGGTGTAGCGCACCGTGAAGTGTATATGAATGTTAAGGGGACCGACTACCCTAAAATTTTCAATTATGGCGTTTTCCGGTTTTTGTGCTCATCTGAAAGCTGGAATTCTGCTCTTTCCAATGGTACCACTGCCATCGCTGTACGCCAATATTCACGTTCATGACGTCTCTTTGAAGGGAAGCGGGTGGGAGAGTTCTTTAATTAATTATATATAAAGTAATTAGCTGCTGAAATCTTTGAATATAGTTTCTACTTGAGTTGTGCTGCAGTTACATGCTTAGTCTCATCTTAAAGCTGACATTCTGAGCTTTCCAACGATACTACTGCGATCCATGTACGGCAATATTGACGCACACAGCCGGGCTTTAACGGGGGACGGGGGGTGGAGTTCCTTCAGTAAATAGACCTAAGAAAATTACAGCGGCAAGACTACATATATTGGTGTATCTGGCATCTGAGCTCAGTTACCCTCCTAACTTTGTACGGAGGGGTGCGCTACAAGTTGCTGCTAGCATCCTTGAGTGGATTAAGCTACAGAAGCATGTAGTTTGGTATCCATGCTACATTGAGTGCCTGAGTGCCTATTTCGAGGCGCACGGGACTTTGTCGCGCCGTCCTGAAAAGTTCAACTTATTGTCACGGAAAACCTCCTCCTCCTACAGTTTTCAAGCTACAGCAATGAGACATATACCATTCGATTTGTAAAGACCATACCTATCGAACTGAAGAGCAATTTTTTGAATTTCTGTCTGGTTCGTTTTTTATATGGGGGAGAAGGGGGGGGGGGGGGGGAAAAATGAGAAAAATGGGAAAAACGCGCATAAAAAAACTAAGGGGAAAATAAGAAAAGCGCTCTTCAAATCGATAGGGATGGTCTTTACAAACCGAATGTTACGTGTCTCGACGTTGTAGGATGATATTTGTAGGAGGAGATAGATTTTCTAAAGTACCCTTTTTAGCCGTTTTCTATGAATTTCTCGTTTTCTATCAATTTTTTCGAACAATTCATAGAAGCAAAATGTTATTTTTTTTACATTTTACGTATGCATTTGAAGTTTTATGATGATCGGATAATAACTGTAGAAGTTTTTCTGGAGGGTAGTCGGTCCCCTTAATTGATGCACGGTCCGTTAAATCCGTAACCCATAACTCTACACGAAACGTTGTTCATGACTCGTCAGCTTCATCTTTCAGGCCTTCTTCATCTTTTCTTCCTTGAAATGTTTACTCATTCGGCATGTCAATAAAAATAGAGTATAAAGTAACGGAAAATCAACATCTTCGTATATGGAATAGGCAACGGCTCCTCGTCAGCCTGGGGCGGATGCCAGAGCCCAGCTTCACCAACTTCTCAATTTAGTTCATATTCCTTAGTTCATAGTTCATATTCTTTAGTTCATATTCTTTAGTTCATAGTTAGCTCGCTCATAATAACCTATGAAGTCAAGTGACGTGTCGGACAGATTTACCGTCGATCTCGAGGCCGGTGTCCAAATTCAGTGAGCATAGAATATTTCTCAAAGTAATTAACGTAGCTCGATGAAACTGGGTACACATATTCACTAGGATCTAACTTTGATGTTGAAATCGTGATTTTTCCCTAATTTCACCTTCATTCGTGAGTTATATGACGATACGTACCGAAATTTGCAGTGAGCATGACATTTCTTTTAAACTACTGTACAGATTTGAACGAAACTTTGAATAAAGAAACCTAACCTCCCAACAGTGATGTTTAGCACGTGACAATTTATTATATTTCGCAAGAAGTGGCAGGAGAGAATCAGGCGGGAAGGCAAAGAAAATCAGGTCAATCATTTCCAAGCTGCCAAGACAACACCGGCTGCTCAAGGACAGTCAGAGGAGATGGAGGACAATTAATTAGTAGGAATGATGTCCGTAGATTAAGGCCTGTAAATAATGTAGGGAGTAACCGCATACATCAAAGTGAAAGTGCACAAAAAGTTTTAAAATGTTTTTACACGAACTCGGATTCCGTTTTGAACAAAAAAAGTGAACTGTTAA
>NW_025947373.1:0-32580 GCF_000764305.2 Hyalella azteca | reverse complement strand
GGCTATAAGCTAAAAAAATTGCGCTGCAACTTCTCCACGCGACAAAATTTCTTCTCGCTTCGAATCACCGACATGTGGAACAGCCTCCCCGATGACATCGTTGGCGCTCCAAGTATGAACGGTTCAAGAACAGACTAGATAAAGCTATGGAAAAATATATGTTCAGATTTGAAATGCCTAGCTCCTTATCGAACCCGGTGGAAGTCTAGTAGCATCCTTCAAACTATCGCCAGTCATGAAAAGATCCGGTCAAATGACACGAGTTTAGATTCTATGAACAAGGCACGAAATGGAAAAGAATCGGCGACAGGCCACATCAGGCCTACACTTCAGAGCCGACATCACTATGTTATGTTATGTTATATTTTGCCTTCGTTTGTGAGCTTTCATCATTTTTCCCACATTCGTGATATAAACAGCAATACGTGCTTAAATTCGCAGTGAGCGTAGAATTTCTGCTAAAATACTGAACAGATTTGAACGAAACTTCGTCTGTGAATACCTAACTTCCCAACGGTGATGTTTAGCTCGTTACAATTTTTTCGATTTCGCCTTCGTTTTCGAGTTATGCGGATATAAAAAGAAACGATCGGCATTTCTCGGGCCGATATTTAAACTTGTAATGACCAAGAGCAGTATAACGCAAAGCAGTATAACTCGTAACCGAAGTCAAAATGGAAAAAATTGTCGCGAGCTAAACAGCTATGGAAAGATCGGGTTCCAAAGGACGGATCCCTTGTGAATCAAGTCACGAAAAGTTCAAGAATCGGCAACAGGCCATGGGCCTATTTCTTCAACGCCGACACTTCTATTCTATTCTATCACCGTTGGGAGGTTTGGTATTAATATACGAAGTTTAGTTAAAATCTGTTCCGTATTTTAGGAAAAATTCTATGATCACTGTAAATTTAAGCATGTATTGCTGTTTCAAATCACGAATACTCACTGCAAATTTCGGCACGGATCGTCATATAACTGACAGAATAAGTTTAAATTCCACAAATTTTTACGAGCTAAACATCACCGTTAGGTTATGAATACGTGTATTAAGTTTCATCGAGCTACGTTCATTACTTCTGGAGATATTCTTTGCTCACTGAATTTGGGGAGACCGGCTCGAGTCTGGCCGTAAATTTGTCCGAGACGTTGTATTTAGCTAAAAATATTTCGGCGTAACCTCAGGCTATGGGATGTATCGATTTATGTGGTTTGAATACTGTTTGTGGTTGTTATTAATTAGGGCGGAATTATGACTTACATTGCATTGTTGATTTGACTGTCCCTTATCACGATTGAGCTAGTATAATGTTGGCCCATCAGAAGCTTATTTTTGCGGATGTAGTTCGTTGTTCGCCTGTGACGTCACTGATAATGACGTCACGGGCATTAACCGTCATGGGAATGACGGGTTTGTTTACGTTTCTCGATCTCAGCGACGTAACAAGATTACAAGAAAGCTGATCTGAAAGACGGAACTTCTCGTGGGTTAACCTTATATAGTTCAACCATGGTCCCTTATGTCCCGTTATAGCCTGTGTATTAATGTGTTCGGAAACCGGTAAATCTTGGTGTATTCAACAAAATTAAAAAACGAAAATCATTTAAGCACAAATTTGTATACCAGTGAGTGTAGTGACATGTACCTATAACAAGCCTGTTTCTGGAATTAAATACTAAATCATCCCACTTATTTTTTTGGATTACAACTTGGTCAGCAAGCTCCGGTGGATGTTTTGTGTAGTAGCGCCACATTTTGAGTGTTTTTAACGTCTCCGTCGTCTCGGCCCTCGGGGACTCGGGGTTAACGTCTCTCAGTTTGGCATTTGACCTATACCAGTAATACCAACATTGATTTACTATAACAAATTAATAGAAAAGTTATCATATTGAGAAAGACGCATCACAAATAGCAGGCTAAAAGTTTTAGTATTGACCGCGCCCCGCAATTGCGCAAATGCACCAGCCGCTGGCAACAACTTCATTTCCATAAACTAACTGAGAAGAACTGTCAAGAACAACTGCCAATTCTGATTTTTATTTCTTACTGAGTTTTCTTGAAAAATGAATAGAAAATGTCCATTTACGTAAGAATTTCATTGTTCAATAACTCAATTGAATTTCCAATTTATCTTGTTGAACTTTTTGAGAGTTTTGATATTTTTGTTATTTTTTCTAAATGTATAATGCTGAATTAGCTATGCCAAATAATAAATGGGCTAAATTTGCATATAAACATTTTTAGGTATAACTTTATTCCAAAATTTATTTGTTATATTTAAAAGTCAAAAGTTTTAATGAAAATAGCTATACAGGACATTTGTATTGTGACATATAAATAATATGATTTACAAATTTGTAGGTGTGTAAGCAGTATAATCAGGAGCAGGATTCAGTATTATTGGATTTGAGATGATGGTACTTGACTACTTGCAAATTGAAATAGAAAGATTCTCATATTGTAGTGTCACTAGGAGTCTAGGAGTCTAGCGTGTGGAATATTTAATCATATGGATCATAATGGATGAGCCTTTGAAGCAACATAATATAGGTAGGTAGACTAATTGAAACTGTGATATGGATAAATAGTCTGTAAATAATAAGATATAACTTGTAAATTTGTTTTTAATGTGGAATCAGAAGTTCTGGTATAAAAGAGAATGGTGATTGAAAAAATTCTAATTTTTCCAATTTGATCTATGAATTTGTAATTTTAAATTTGATTGTGCTAGTAAACCTAAAATGGTGAATTGCTCATTAGCATATCTAAAATCTTACAGCTGATTGTTGGGCAAGGCTGAATGCAGGGTTGGAATTTTCCTACTGGTACTGGTATCTGATATCTCATGGCTCCAAACCTCCAATATGACAAAATTTTCAATACAATTGGAATTTTGTGGCCTGATTGTGCACTTTTGTTAATAATTAGATAGGAGGTCATTCATCTGGATCTGGGGGGGAATCTTGCGCTTACAGAAATGGCGGGAAAGCTCCTGTTGCAGCCCTAAAGGTAGATGTTTTCCACGTTTAGTTGAAAGGCAATGAAGACATAAAGATGCCTGCTTAATTTGACATTTTACAAATAAATGTTTCTTTGGTACTAAGAAATACTATTTATAGGCTGTTCCAGCATTCAATATACATATTTTCTATTGTCAATATTCCTATTTATTTTTCAATTAAACTAGTAATTTGAGTTATTAATTACAAACATACATTTATTTTAGATATGTGTATCATAGTCTCATAATGAAGAATTTGCAAAATGAGTCTTAGATTAATCATACTTTGCAACAAGATAAGTCATGAGATGCATTAATTAAATTCCTGCTAAACTATTTTAAAGAAGATGCAGCTGCCAAATTCTAAATTTTATCTAATCACAATATTACAAAGCATTTTTAAAAAATGTCATTTTGTAGCCATGGTTCTGTGGAACATTGATTTATGTTGTGAAATGTATTCTTCATTTTCAAATCATTTCACTAGAGCATGATTCAGTTGCTTGCATTCCTATTAAACTTAAATATTTAAATTAGCATCCGCATTATTCCAGTAAAAAGTTAAGGTTTATCACACCTGCCTGAGTTGATAATCCTTCTTTAAGTCAAGGTTTATGGTAATGGATTGAGAATTTCTAAACATTGAAACTTTTGCAATTTCAAAAATTAATGATATTCTATCATTATTTCTGCCCTACTCTGCTTATGAGCAGAACTAAACCTTTTTCAGATTTTCTTTACCTGAGAAGAGTGTTGAATTCCGGATATGAAAGTTGAGGAAGAAAAATTAGTCTCCCCATGGTAGCTCAAATATTCTGACACTAAATGTTTGGCAAGATAAAGCAGATACCGTCAACCGTGGCTACTCGGGACAATTTTGAAGGTTTTTCATTCATAACTTCTTACCATGAAACATTTCATAAACAAGTTTAGGCTCATTTCAAAGCTATTTGCAAGGGCTATCACATATCTTCTCCAAAAAATTCCATATGCTATTTGTAAGGTGCCAGAAGCAAAAAAAAGTGTCCGGAGTAGCCCCATCGAACAGGGCTACTCGGGACACTTGGAATAAAACCTAATTTTAAAACATTTGAAGCATGCAGAGTGTACTCATCCATTACTAACAGTACTCTGAAGTCCTCATCTTTCATTGTAGATGATGTAGAGGTAGAATAAATGACATTTTCTGTGATTTTTACTTGTTTTTCCTTTATTGATATGATATTACCCTATACATTAATTACCTTATTATTGATGGAATATTACCGTATCCATAAACAGGCCATTGAGCATTTCAACTATCTTGTCCACTGCAAGCTTCATATCGGCAGCCTTATAAAATTTTTTCTGTATCTGTAAGCTTACAGGACAGCTTGTAATTTCACACCATTTTAATTGGGTTAAGTGAATTTACTCTAAAAAAGATCGTGAAAAACATACCTGAAACAGAAAGGAATGTTTTAGTGACAACCATCATGTTTTGGAGAAATAAATCATAGTTTAGGTCAATTGCTTTTCATTCTATGATGACTTGTGCACAATTCTATATATGACATTCTATGCACAATTTTGTGAGGACTTTTGATTGAATTACGTGATTGAATTATGTAAATTCTGCAATCAAAGTTTTCATGCTGACACTTGTCTGCCACTATTTTCTAAGCAAAATTTTTTAATACGGCATATATTATTTTACTACAGACCTTAGCAGAAGTAATTTTTCAAAATATCGTTTTTCACCATTTTTTTCAGGAATATTCAAAGCTAGTAAATGTAGTATTTTTGAACTTCCTTTATATAGTCAAATGGGGTAAGACAGGATCGCAGCCTTCATGGGGTAAGAAAGGACCAGCCCATGGCGTGCATTCTAATTGCACTGAATTTAATTTGACAAAAGAATATGTTAGAGCTTTTTTAATCTGTACAGAAAACTATGTTAGATGCAAAATGTCAGAGTTGTAGCTTAGAAGCCTATTGCATAGATACACCTTGTGATATGTTTAGGATTTTTTAATTATTCATGGTATAGATGCTACGGGCTTGTTAGTGATTTCGGTCCTGTCTTACCCCATCTGACTATATACTACATATATAGGAAAAATGTTGACATTTACTATTTAGTAAATGACGTTTAGAATATTTAGTTTTGCAATATTCCCATTAGTTTTGCTACTAAAACAGTTTTACGCTGTGTCGGAGAACTGTCCCGAGTTACCCTGCCCGTCCCGAGTAGCCCTGGTTGACGGTAGTTTTCATTGGACTTGAGGGGGATACTGAGAATCGCTCGAACTCTAGAGCGAGCTTGCCCGAGTTAACTTGTGATAGCTGAATATCTTACGTCTGGCCGGTGTAGTGCCACAGGAATGTCATGCAAGCGCAGGCCTGCGTTGTGCTGCAAAATTCTGTGTAGTGCCCTCTCACAACAGTGCACATGTCATCAATGAGCTTTGACTACTGCCAGCAATTTCTTTGCTATTTACAATGCAATCTTGAAAAACAAATAAACATAAAACATTATGATGTGCTGTAAATTTCAATTTTTTTCCATGTTATTTGTTACATTTTTCCAGTTTAAGGACGTGATTATTTAAAATTCATCATTCAAAAAGAAGTAATTTAGGCTTTGATACCCATTCTTTCAACTGAATAACATATTTTATTTACCTTGTGAAAAATAAAGTTAAAAATAGTAGTAATAGGACACAACTTGGTTGTGCATAGACTTGGGCAGACACGTCAAGTAGCAAAGGATGCTCGGCCACTGAGCTGATCCCTCACACCCCTCCTCTCTCCCTCCTACCTCTGATGCTCGGCTATCCCTTTTGGTAATGTGAGCCGCTGCTTCAGGCCAAATAGACCGTTTTTGAACTGGTATATTTTCATCTCCAGTATATAAATGCATCATATTCAGTGCCAAAATTATGTCAATGATATTTAATTTAGATAATATATATTTTTTCACAAAAGACAAATTGTTGCTAGATCATATATATAAGGACTTCTATTATCAGTCTGCTTATATTGCAAGTTCACACAGAATTTAAAAGCAAAGAAAATGCCATGCATATTCATCATATCGATACCGTCAACCGGGGCTACTCGGGACTGGCGGGGCAACTTGCGACGCACCTCCGACACATCGTAAAACTGTTATAGTAGCGAAACTAATTGGAATATTGCAAAACTAAATATAGTGGCGTAAACGTCAACATTTTTCCTATCTATGTAGTATAAAGGAAGTTGAAAAATACGACATTTACTAGCTTTGAAAAATTCCTGAAAAAAATGGTGAATAATGCTATTTTGAAAAGTTACTTCTGCTAAGGTCTGTAGCAAAAAAATATTTGCCGTATTAAAAAAATTTACTTACATAAAAGTTGCACCCAAGTGTTGACTTGAAAACGTAATTGACAGATTTTGACTACCGTAAAATGGGGTTACTTTGACCGGCGGAGTAACTTTGACCACTTTTTGTTTTTTTAACAAAAACCCCCGAAACTCAAAAACGATTTGACATAGAAAAATTTTGTCAATGGCCATCAAAGGCCTAATACTGAGGCTATGTAATACAATAGAAAGATTTAAAAAGTTTGCATACCTAATAGGTTAAAAAATTAATAATGTGACCCACAAAAAAGAGCTATTATTTAAAGCCTGTCAGAGTACCCCCTCCAATTTTTTTATTTTTTTGGTAAAATAACTCCAGGTTTTGATGCATTGTAGTAGAACTCTTCTAGTTACGGTACATATGCAAAAGACAAATTTTAGGGAAACTTTCATAGTTTGCAAATGGGGGGGCGCCGCCCCCCAATGGGGGAACTTTGACCACCTGATGGCAGCCATGATGGGGTAACATTGACCAGCTTGGAAATTAAGTTAAAATTACCATAGGTACCTATATAACATATTTTATGTTTGATACACCTATTTTTTCTTTATGTTTCAGACTCTACAGAGTCTTATATATGGTAATTTTAACTTAATTTCCAAACCGGTCTATGTTACCCCGTGACGGCTGCCATTAGGTGGCCACATTTTGCCAATTGGGCGGCAGCACCCCCCATTTGCAAACTATGACACTTTCCTAAAATCTGTCTTTTGCATATGTAACTAGAAGAGTTCTACCACTGCACCACAACCTGGAGTTATTTGGAGTTATTTTACCAAAAAATAAAATTGATTTTACCACCCGGTCAAAGAAACCCCATGAGCTGGGGTAACAAAGACCATCACTTTTTTTGAAATTACATCAAAACTATGAGAGGCAGGAGCCAGCAATTTATGGTGAGTAAAGCTAGAGTATAGGCCTGTATTTTGCATGTTTCAATTTAAGTTTAACTTATCTAGTAAAAAAATGGCATTGTTTTGAAAAAAAAGTGGTCAAAGTTATCCCATTTTACGGCATGTCATTAAAAAAAAATGGCGGCCATTTCCACACGGCGGGGCTATTCGGGACACCCCAGAAAGCACATTTACAGTAGAACCTCAGTAAAGGCTCCAGTTAAGAAAAAAATTGATTAAAAACAAAGAATATTGATTACATTTACCTCGCTGAGCGAAAAAAAGTTCACTTATCGTCACACAAATTACAAGCCGTCCTGTAAGCTTACAGATACAGAAAAAATGCTATAATGCTGCTGATATGAAGCTTGCAGTTAACAAGGTTGTTGTAAATGCTCAATGGCATGTTCATGGATATGGTAATATCACATCAATAATACAGTAATATCCCATCAATAATAGGGTAAGGTCAACTGGGGGATTTGGCCATGTTCATAATGATGGCCAAAGCAGGGTCATAAACAGTCATTAATGGTGGCCAAAGTCACTCAGGCGTTTATGACCTGGTTTACAACCCTGGCGTTTATGACCCCGGCATTTACGACCCCGCATTTACGACCCCAGCATGAATAAAAAACGTGGCCAAAGTCACTTCAGTTGAGGGTAATTAATGTTTATGATAATATCATATCAATGAAGGAAAAACTAGTAAAAATCACTGAAAATGTCATTTATTCTACCTCTACATTGTCTACAATGAAAGAGGAGGACTGCAGAGTACTGTTAGTAATTGATGAGTATGCTCTGCATGCTTCAAATACTTTAAAATTAAGTTTTATTCCAAGTGTCCCGAGTAGCCCCGTCCGATGGGGCTACTCAGGACACTCTTTTTTTGCTTCTGGCACCTTACGAATAGCATATGGAATTTTTTTGAAGATGCCATTCGATAGCCCTCACAAAGAGCTATAAAATGAGCCTAAACTTATGAAATGCTTCACCGTAAGAAGTTATTAACAAAAAATGCTCAAAACCGTCCCAAGTAGCCCGGGTTGACGGTATTGAAAAATGTTTTGGAGTCCAGATCCATCATCAGTTTGACAATCTAAAAATGAATAAAATCATTTTATAAGTTAAAATTATAAGACAGACATAAAAACCTAAACAAGACCTAATATGATATCAAAAAACAGGACTCAATCAGAACAACTTAGTCCTAGGGGTCACGAAAAGAATAAAAGTTAAGAAAACACAATAAAACATAAAAGCCTAGCAATTCACTATTTCAAGAGGATATGAACTAAATGCATTATTGAGACACGGTTTTCATTTGAAGATATGTAATGACTTCTCAATAATGCATGTCTCAATAATGCATTTAGTTCATATCCTCTTGAAATAGTGAATCGCTAGGCTTCTATGTTTTATTGTTTTTTCTTAATTTTTATTCTTTTGTGACCCCTAGGACTAAGTTGTTCTGAAAGAGTCCTATTTTTTTGATATAATGTTGGATCTTGTTTAGGTTTATATGTCTGTCTTAGACTATTGACTTATAAAATGATTTTATCCATTTTTAGATTGTCAAACTGATGATGAAACTGGACTCCAAAATGTTTTCAATATTGATATGATTAATTTGATTTTTGTCAGATTATTAATTATTTTTTTCTTGGTCACATTAATACTATAAGCACATTATAAGAAGGTTACAGAAGCATATCAATATTCTGACTTTAATTGGTAATTAAGATATATTGAACTACAGAGACTGTAATCCAGACCAATAGTTAACTCGTAATGACAACGATATTGTCATGAAGTGCCTCATCTTGCTTTTTATTGAAATAATTTCATGTTTTTAAATACATTGTATGATCAGCAAAGGGGCCAGTGTTTTTGCACACATACTAACAATAGAAGGTTGTAATGTAAATGTGCTAACCCTTTAACACCAAAGACGCAGGGGGGTAAGGAGGCTGTCCCTCTACCCCCAAGGGAGAAGGTAGACCAGGACTATGCCACTTCACGTGAGCTGATTTATGACTGTCAAGGAACAGTAAGACACATTTGACATGCTTGGGGCCAGCTTCCAAAGAAAATGGGAAATCTATGATTCAGTAGTGATGAAAAAGTATTTTGTTAGGAAATGTCTACAAAATAGAGGGTGATTCAAATATGACTTCAATACCAATTAATAGAGAATAAATAGTACTACTACTTCCTCATGTCTCTTAAATTTAGGTAAGTCAAATCACTCGCACATATAATGAACATTGATGTGCAACATTTTACTCTATCATAACTGATGTTATACAAAATTTACATATATTTTGTAACTATTGGGAAATTATAAGTAAATAGCTGAATAAGCATGAAAAAATTAAGATTGATAAATCATTTATGAGCAGAGTTATAATGACTATACTTAGTTATAGATTCTCATAGGGATCCAGCCAAGCCTGCCTGAGGGCTCGCAGTTCTCAATCACAACCTTAAGTCTAAAAGTATTTCCTAGCACTCATCTGAATTACACTTTTATTTGGTTCTCCATTTATGTTGCATGATTCTTAGCATTCAATATTCAATTATTTTTGTATTCTATGCTATGTTTTTAGAAAATTTTGCACCCCTGATTGATTTTATTAAAATCTTAGCATGTTAATGGCTAGCATCTATTGTTTAATAATCACGATAAGTGTGATTAATTCTTTAAAAATATTTCAATGTATTTAAATAATAGCCTCCAAATTTCCCTTATAGCTGTACCTGTCAACAGTTGTTTATTTTCCTCTGTATCTTTTTCATCTATCATCATTTTCCTCTCTGTCTTTTCTAACCTAATATTTTGATGTTCAACAGAAAAAACTGAAATTGCTTCAAGAACTGGTTCACAAGCTACTGTCAATATCACTTTTTAGAGGTCCTGTAGTATATTTGCACTTTCTAAACCTTCCTGAATAGAAGATGAACACAAACTTCACTGTTGGGTAGTTGAAAAGATAGATATTCAATCAATTAGTAACTTGAATCCAATGGCGTCCAATGCCAAAGAATGCCCTGTACTTTCCTACGTCAAGAGTGATGAGAGTTTTGAGCAGAATCTGCCCCTAGAGCCTGCTGTTGAAATCAAAGTTGAGTCTGAAGGTAAGCATCTTTTGGATTACATGTCAATGTCTATAACATATTTTGTGTTACATGTCAATGTTTATAACATCTTTTGTGTTACATGTCAATGTCTATAACATATTTTTTTGTTATGTGTCAATATCTATAACATTCTACTAATATGGCTTAGATTTTTGGTATGTTGTTCAGTATTTGCATATTATTTCATTCAGCCCTGTATGCTTTCTACTAATTATCAACATGTTGAGTGCAGCACGACTACCACCGGTATACAATATGACAAAGCCGTACTTAACATGTTGAAATGTAAAAGCCTAAGCAATCTCAAGCTCTTTTCAAAACAATACACAGATTTGCTTGTTGATTGAAAATTCATAAATGCTGATGTATGATTATTTTTACTTTGCTGAAGTGGCAATGGTAAAACAAAATACTTGATTTCCAGTATTGAACATGGATGCTCCCACTCCAGTCATCCAAGTCCCTGAAATCTACATCAAGCAGGAGCCTGAAAATGAGAATTTGGATGTAACTGTGAAGGAGGAATCATTTCTATATGGTTCGCAGGTACTTGCAGTAAAAATGACAATTTTTTCATATATGTACATATTTTCACAATTAATTGGGAAATAGAGGCAGCTGAAATTGTTTTGATAGGGTATGCGCTACAGTTAATTAATTGACGTGATACTCAGATTTGACTGTTTTTTGATGTTAAACATACTAAATTAAACTAATTTTCCATGATTGGTAGTTGAAAATGTTATGCCATCATCATCACATTTTCACCTATACCCACAAATAACCTATTACTGCAGTGTCCCTCACGTTACTGAATCATTACTATACCATCCCCTCTTATACCCTTTTTACCCTAGGGCGGTGCAAGTCAACATCTCAGTGCTGCTCCTGCAGACCTGCTATCTCATGTACCTTCATTTTGTTGGCCAGGCAAGATGGAACTTAAAGCTGAGGTATGTTGTTGCCGGGTAGATGTCTCATGTTGCAGGTGAGGTAACCGTATTACCTACTTTGAGTTTGGTTTGGCTACAACCCTTCTATCTTGTTAAAGCGAAAGGCAAATGAAAGACTGGTGTTTTTTATAATAAATTGAAATGAAAATACAGTGCAATGATGTATGAGAGAATTGCTAATTATTGTGTGGTTGTGGTACAGTGTAACAAGTGGATGAGTTAAATTGTGTTCAGGAGTTGTGAGTTATGATTAGGGATAAGGAGCATGGACAGGGTTACCAGTTGTTCCATCATTGGTGAACTGAAAAATAAGTAATATAAAAATCAATAACCTGTCCAAGTAGATAATAATACTAAGCCTGAAGGGAAATTGGTTGTTAAAACTGCTGCAATAAAACTCTAAAATAGATTCCTGAATGATAGCAAGCTGGTTGCGTGCAGCAAGAAATGTGAAACACAAAAGAGACAAACATTATAATATTTGAAGTGAAATCAGTAAAACATTTGCAAAGATAAGCTAAAACCAGAACCAGAATAAACTGCTCAAGTAATTTGTAAAAGTTGTAAAGTTTTTAAGATAAATAAACAAAATAAAGCATTCATGAATAAATTGCAAGGAAGTTACAGTTGAAATAAGAATTGCGATAAACATTGGATGATAAGTAAAACACATACAAAGCCAATTAATCAGATTAGCTGCTAGTAAAAATTACAGGACACTTACAAAACATCATTGCATCATCATTGCAAAAGTGTTCAATAGTGTTCAATCATCACACCTAACTAAACTCACCAACAACTTGTGGCAATTCCACTTAGCGATTCATCAATTTAGGGATCAGCAATTGCACTTGCATAGTCCCTCCCTCACTATTGCAATAATTAGCCAAGTTGTCATAACTACAATGAATTTAAAGACTGAAAATAACAGAAAGAAAACATACATTTAACAATAATTTATATGTGATTCATATATAGAGAGCAGATGGTTGGGTAGAAAATGAGTAGATGCCTCCCGGGAACAATGTGGCGCCCTCTCATGAGGTATGTATTGCCCTCTCATGAGGTATGTATTACCCTCTCATGAGGTATGTATTACCCTCTCATGAGGTATGTATTGCCCTCTCATGAGGTATGTATTTGTATGTGCTGCCCTCTCATGAGGTATGTGCCGCCCTCTCATGAGGTATGTGCCGCCCTCTCGTGAGGTATGTGCCGCCCTCTCATGAGGTATGTGCAAAAAATAATATGCAATATGCAAAATTTTTAAAAATACTTACAAATAAATATTTCATATAATACTTTTAACTTGAACTGGTTTCTGAAATTTTATTTATGGGATATTTCAATGCTTGCCTGCCAAAGAGTTAAGGGAAGATGGAGATGGGATTATTGACTGCACAACACTGATGAGGTCTGATAAGAATTTAATTGCCTGGGTTATAAAAGCAGTTCTTATATCTTAATCTTTCTCAGCCAAAACATGCAGACAATTCAAACCCAACTCATAAAAATACTTATTTTTGGAAGAAGAATTTAATGCTTTATACACATTATAAACTTTGTACATATTGTGAGTCCACTTATTAGCAAAAATGAGGAAAATAATGTACCCTCTGAGGCACAGCAGGACCAAGATGCAGGTTCTACTTCAGGAAGTCTAATATTATTTTAGTGTAGGTATTATTGTAGTGTATTGTAGAGTGTAATCATTGGTGCTGTTCCCTTGTTCAAAATGTTGCCAGGTCCACCCTATCCTTTGTCTCCCTTGCGCAACTATTTCCTTGATGTGGTCATCAAATGTGGCTTCAGTACAAATCAACACTCCGAGGTCTCAACCTAGTTGCTTCTCTTCAATTTCTATGCCATCTACTGCCATGTAGCGATGTGGCATCCCGATCTCTGTGCCAACTCTGTATCTCATTACTGCAAACTTGTTGCCATTGAACTGCATATATTGTTCACTAGGGCCAATCATAGATGTCGACAAGTCGTTCTGTAACCTCTTGCAGGCTATGTCCTCTGTGATTTTTATCAGCACTCTTGTATTATCCGCAATGACAATGTAGTTGCATGGGTAAGTTCTGAGTTGATTTCGGCAATGTGGATGAGGAAGAGGATCAGTCCAAGCATCGAGCCCTGTGGCACAACTCTTTTCACTCTCGCTTCTCTCTATTTTGAGTTAACAATTGCAACAGCTTGTACGCTATTGTAAGGATGTTGTGGATCTACCCTAACAGGTTCCCCCCACCCCCAACAGTCTCAGCTTTTTGAAGAGCACCCCATGGGCAACTTTGTCAAAGGCTTTAGCAAAGTCCAGGTATACCACATTCATGCCAGCTCCCTCCTCGAGCTGGGTGACAAACAGAAATGATTTCGTTAGAAACCATGTTGTCCGTTATTATACAGACCTGCCTCTTCCATGTACTGGACAAGCCTCCTGGCCACTAGCTTCTCAAAAACCTTGATCACCTGTGAGGTCAAGGTCACCGGTCTGTAATTTTGAGGTTTGTCCCTCGAGCCTCTGTTGTGATTTAGCATTATCATTCCCACTTTTAGGCCCTCAGGAATAATTCCCTCCATCATTGAGGCTTTTCAGAGCATTGTGAGCAGGGCCTTCAGAGTTCAAACACACTTCATCAACAGCACGGCCGGAATTCCATCCGGTCCTGGTGCTGAGAACGTTGCTAATTCCTTGATACATGTTACCATATCTTCTGGCCCAAACTCAATGTTCTCCAACCCATTTTCTCCTGGCAGTTCCTGGAGAATTTTGATTTGATTCTCCTGCCTTGAGTAGCAGGGGTTACTGAAGACTGATTCAAACTGCGATCCTCATAACTCACACATGCCCTGGTCATCTCCAACAAGGCCATCATTATCTTTCAGCAGGCTCACTGGCATCTTTATTTTAGCCTTGGACTGGGCATATTTGAAGAACGGACTTCAGGTTCTTTAGGATTACCTCCACTACTTGTCCCTTTGCAGCTTCTTCTTCTATCGTATGCAAGTCCTGCAACTTAAGTTCAATTTCATTATGCAAATCTATTAGTCTCTGTCTCCTCATATCATTAGTGGATTCAGCTATTTGTTCATTCAAATGTGTGTCATTTCTCATGTGGATTCTTCAGTCTCCCGGAATGCTGCAGACTTTGGGGCCGGTTTTTCTAGGGGTGTTACGCACACATACCTGTGCTAGTTTGCCACAAAGTTTTGTGTAAATCTCTGCATTAACATCATGAAACTCTTCTCTCCAGTCAGTTTTGTCAAGTTCATTCCAAATTGCGTCCCAATTGTTCTTTGTTTAAGTCCTGCCAGTCATATTTGGGGTATAGCTCTGAGATGGGTATCAGTTGCAATTGTTGTATCCACCCTCATCAGGCAGTGGTCCAACAGTGAGGTTCATTTAACCTGAATGTCAACCGCCATCCTTTCATTATCGGTAAAGAAAAGATCGAGAATATTTCGTTCACTTGTCGGCAACCGTACCTGCTGACAGAGCAAGTGTTCCGCAGCAAACTTCACTAGTTTGGCTTCTTGACTTCTGTCACGGTCACCAACCTCCACGTTGCCAAGACTTGTCCAACAGATTTAGATCATATATAAGTACTTATATTAGCAGTCAGCTTATATTGGAAGTTCACAAGGAATTTAAAAGCAAAGAAAACACCAAGCTAATTCACCATATCAATTTTGAAAACCTTACAGAGTCCAGCTCCATCATCAGTTTGACTAACAAAAAATGAATAAAAACATATTATTATAAGTAAAAATTCTAAGACAGACAAAACCAAAACAAGACCTAACATATAAAAAAACTAGGACTTGATTGGATTAACTTAGACCTAGGGCATACGAAAATAATATAAAAACCTAGCGATTCACTATTTCCAGATTATATGATCTAAACGCATTATTGAGACCCGGTTTTTGTTTGAATATATGTAGAGACTCCCAAAAATTCTCAAATCCAAGCAGCCTGAAGTGGAACCCAGTATCCTGAAATCACTCTCAGATACAGCCACGTTGTGCTTTTAAGCATTAAGGTGGAGGGAAGAATGAGGAGGCTTGGTGAGAGGCAAGTTTGAAAGATAGCTCCTGCCACAGTGTTCAGAAACCCGGATGTAGAAGTTACGTGACTTCATTCCAACGTACACAGATGAACAGCACACTCAACTGTACTCGTAGAACAGGTTTGATTGCATCTGGGCAGGAATAGCGTCCTTATACCTGAAGAAAGAACCAATTTTGAAATTATTTACCAGCAAAACATGCAAATTTATGTTTGGGAAATATTTCATAAACAAAATCTTTAGTTCTCTGGACATAGTTTCAGATGTACTACCAAAATAGGGCAATGTGCAATAACTAGTTTTCTTACTATCGCATTTAATCACAGTTTCAGAAAATTTGTTAGATAAGCGTTTGATTTTACTAAACACAAGGCACAATAGAGAACCATTAAGCTGAAATATATTACAATTGAATCCGAATTCCAAATGCATATCATTGAAGACAGAATAAACCCTATAGCCACTGTATATCAAAGTTTGAAGACTATTCAATTTGAAACAAAATGAGCAGAAGCTAAAGAAGCTCATATCCAAGCTAGTAAATGTCGGTTTTTGCTAAAGGGAAGTCTGAAAACGACCGCCAGACTTGGTAGTTTTGCAATTGAGAAACAACAAGCAATCGTTGGATTCTGATTCCATAGCGAATTTTATTGAAGGATGTTTGAGGTTTAGGTAATCAAAGAAAAGGCACATGAGAGGGATGCTCAAAGATCAGAAAGGTATCATCAATATACCTATTATAAAAAATTTGTTTAAAATCAATGGGACAATCGGCACAACCAAGAAACTTCATGAAAGCACATGAAAATGTTAGCAAATGTGGGACCAAGGGGATGGCCCATTTCTAAACCATCAACTTGCTTATAAAGTTTACCAGCAAAAATGAAAAAAATAGTTCATAACTGATAATTTCAGTAATTTTTTTAAAAGACTGTGGTTGAGACCAGTCACCAGATCATTCGCATCCTTAAACAAAGAGTTGAGGCAGATTTCAATGGTTTTCTGCAAGAGGAATATTAATGAACAAATTTTTCACATCAAGCAAAGCCTTAGTCAGGTGCAAAACATTGGTAAAATCTTTCAAACGGTCGACAAAAGAGTACGTACTATCAACAGTAAACTGGTTAAGATTTAGACAATTCAAAATGGGAACTAAAAATTAAGCTATGTTGAAGCTCAGGGTATTATACCTAGCAAGAATAGGTCGGAATTGAAATTTTGAAGCAAAATCAGGCTTATGAATTTTGGAAAGGCCGTACAATATGCCAGGGCACAAACCAGAAACGTGAAGTTTTACAAAAAATTTTAGAGGCAAGGAGTAAGAAATCTTTAAGTTTATGAATGAAGGTATTAATTTGATCCTCAATTTTCAAAATAGTTATAGAGATAGGGCTAGTGATTTCAACGAATTTTGAAAGGTCGAAAATGAGAGCAAGCATACTGCCAGTGTATTGGTTATGGTCAACCAGAACCACGCCGCAACCTTTATCAGGCTTGTATATAACCAGATCCTTATTCTTGGCTAGGTCCCTCAAAAGTTCGTAGTCACGAGGTTGAAAAACTGCCAAGAAAATTTTGTAGATTTCAAACTGTAGAAGTGACGATATGCTAAGCTTTGAAGATTACCAAGAAATTCTGGGCGGTTAGAAGTAGCCACATTTTTCAAGTTCATAGCAAGACGTTCAAATGCTATAAAAATTTGAAATTATCCAGTTTGAAAACAGGAAGACAAAATCAAAACCAAACTCAAGCAAGAACTTAGTACAAGGTTCTATATTGTAAGAACTAAGTTGAAAACAACTTTCTCAAGGTCACAGGGCTGAATCTTGTGTATACTAAGATTAGTCAGTTTTTTTGCGGTGGGTTTTGCTTGCCCAGCATGCTGTCTGACAACAAAAGTGTCCACGGTGGAGAATAAGTGCCTGACTTGTGCATCACACTGTCATCCTAGCTGTTAATTGTTTCAATGAATTCCTTTTACTAGCCAATTCCTTACAGAGATGTTTATTCTGCCATGATTTATAGAAAGAGGACGTATGTCAACAACATTTTATTCATTTTTAGTTAGTAGAACTGATGATGGAGCTGGACTTTGTATCATTTTCAATATCGATATGTTGAATTTGCTTGGTGTTTTCTTTGCTTTTAAATTCCTTGTCCAATGGATACATGGGAGATCGAAGTCTCCCCTATTATCATGCTGGGGGCTGGTTCACCCAGTCCAGTCACCCTGGTTTCTATTTACTTCAGGGTTTTGTTGACATTTTCTGATGGGCAAGCAGGCGGCCTATAGATTATGGCTATGCAGAGGTCAAGTTTTTTATGTGGAGTAGTACATGTTCAACAAATCCATCAGAGTTTCCAGATTTCGATCTCAATTCCACCGTGCTTCTTGCAAGGGAGCTCCTAAGGTAAACAATTACTTCTCCCTTCTTCCTCCCTTCCATTCGGTCCGCATGGTAATGTTGGAATCCTTCCATTGCAATTTCTGCATCCAGGATATCTTTTCTTAGGCGCGACTCTGTTAGTGCAATCATAAAGATCCCACACTCATCGGCCATCTCTCTCAGCACGCCAATGTTTTGACGTGCTGTTTGTGGGAAGAGCCCCTCGATATTGGCCAGCAGGATGCCAGACTCTTCCCTTATTGGTGTTCTCACCTACAGCAACACCGCTCTGCCAGGCATCCCTGATCTAGCAGCTCCTTCGTCTGGAGTTGCATCCTTTCCAATTGATACATTAGATGTTGCATTTGGTCCTTCATGTCTAAAAAAGCACTGAGGGTAAGCTCTTGCCCCTCACGTGCTTCTCTGCCCCATACACATTGGCTACTCGGTGGAGTAGCTAAATTGTCTGTCCTTCTCTATTGACTCTGTTCATTTCTACCCCGTACATAACTGCTCCTTCCAACGGTGTTTCTCTCAGCGTTGTTCTGTCTTCCCTGAGTATGAGGGGCGTGCTGTGCAGTTGGCATAACCATTTGCTGTGAGGGCATAACATTGGCTCTTGCTCTATTGCTATTTTCTCCACTTTGTTTTCTTGATTTGATATGGTGGAAATGACAACTTTCTTTGATGCAATCATCTTACCAAAATTCTCCTCTCTGTTCATGATACTCCAGCACAGCATAGGATGATATAAGGGGCAATCCTTACCCTTTTTGCACCCTCTGGGATGACTGCTTCCGTAATCAAAGAATTTATAACACATTCTAGGGTGTGAGAATGTGCATCCTTCACTGTTCTTTCCATATTCACATTTCTTTTGAAGTTATTTCCAGCAAACACCTTTTTCAACTTGCGGTCTGCCTGAGGGTACATAAGCTTCTTGGGAGGAGGGTAAGGTTGGAACAGATGATGGCAAACCGATTTCTAAATCCAGAAGGTTATTGGTAGGGTTGGGAGCAATATGGGAATGGGGGGTTTGAGCAGGGGGAGAGTGGGGTCAGAAGTAATTGTGGGGGTAGGAGTGGGTCTGAGGGCATGATTGAGAGCAGAGGTAGGGTTAGTACTGGGTGCAAGTGTGTGAGTGGGGGTAGGGGTTGGGCTCTGAGCAGGGGTAAGGGTGGGAGTGAGGTTTTGTCTTATGGCAGGATTAGGGTTGGGGGAGAGGAGGGGGAGGGGGAATGGGAGGAGGGGGTAAGGCTGGTAGGGGGAAATGGAAGAGGCCATACTGGATATGTCTGTTTGCTGAACATTCATGGCTGACTGAAGCTTTGCTTCACTCACGTTGTATTTATCTCCGCATTCTTTCATAACGCAGTGTTTCATATGAAACTGGTTTTGTCAAGTCTCACAAGAACGTAAAGGGAAAGCTCTGTACACTGAAGGTGTATAAAGAAACGACATTTGTTGCATTGAATGGCCAATGGTGCTTTGCAAGACTTACAGCAGATTGAACATGAACTACCCTTAGTGGGCTCAATCACATCACATTTTGCCATAATTTGTTTTTTTTCTTGTAGTTTTTGCTAATTTGTTTATCTAGTTGCACTAATTCTGTTTTTCAAGGTTCACTATTTCAATGGATAGTAAGTTCAAAAGGTTTCACTATTTATTGGTACTCTTGCTGTATCTACACTATCTCTTCCTGTTGGGTTCCAGGGTAAGGAATTTTGGCCGCGGCTGGCAGCATTCTGGCGACTGGATACATGCAATAATATTTAGTTCAGGCCTGGGCTCGAATGCACAATTCCTGCACACTTGACACCTTCCTGAGTTACAAATGCATTTACTGTATTTTTTCTTTGAATACCTAAATATTTGTGTCTATCACACTTTGCCATCGTTGATTCACTTCTTCACCAAAGAAAGGCTATTTTGTTTTTCAACTTGAATGTTTGATTGCTAAGTTAGATTTAATCTAGGCAAATCCAATTTTTTTCAAAAATTACAATATGTATGAAATTTGAAAGTATTAGCCTCACCTGAACACTTTAAACTGTCTTTCACACTTCTAGTGGCTCAATGAGTTCCCTGATCTACCACAATCACTTCACTGGATTCATAACATGTGAGCTCAGATTTGAGAATAGCACTACCAGCTCAAAACTCAAAAACCGATGCAATAAAAACCAGGCAATAAATTTATGTGAAATTTATTGCCCGTGGCAATGAATTTCATGCAAGCGGCACACGTCCTACCAGCACAACGATCAGGAGGAAACCCCTGATTGGAGGAAACTCCCAGAAACATTAAGCAATAAAAGCACAATCAAATAAAAGAACCTCACTCACAGCACTTAATTAAACCAAAAACTTTTAGCATTTTCAAAACAATCAAGCAGCAAGCGGTAATTTTAGCTTAATTTAAATATACTTGATGATAAGGTAAATGGGCACAATTGCAACTTATTGGATGAAGCATATAAATTGAAACTAGATTTGTATGTATTGAAGAAATAGAATAGCAAGCATTGAAATTAGGGGATTGAAATAGTAAAGCAATTGAAGTAAAATCATATAAATAACTTGCTATTGTGCAATTTAGTTCTTTAGATTAAAAGCCAGCATTGCAAGAAAGTGGATGAACACACGTGCCAAAGTGTAAACATAAGTAAGAATAAAGTAAATCAATTACAAAGCCAAATGAACACTAACATACCTGGTTTTAAAAGCTTCGTACAATTATGGATCCTGACAAGCACTTACCAAGGCAATTGCAGTCATCAGAGCATTGGACATCAATCTGCCTGCTTCTATTAGTGACAATGTTGCTGATCAAGCACATGCATGAAAAAGATAATTATTGGAATTTTTTACCATGACTGGAAAAATAAAGAGAAATGTATGGTATTGAAATAAAACATATACGTTGAATGAACAGCAAATTTGGTTTGCAATGAAAAATACTGAAATAACCACTATGCTAAATTATGTCTTGCTTTGATATAAGCTATGTCATACTTTGCTATAAGCTATGTCATACTTTGCTATAAGCAATGTCATACTTTGATATAAGCTATGTTATACTCTGATACAAGGTATGAAATTTTTTCATCAGATGGATGCTGATGAGTCAGCACTGGCATCAGCAGCTGGTGATGCAGGATCTAAGCAGTGGGGCTGCAGAGGCTCAGTCCCTGAACTTCCTGAGCCTCGTGAGAGGCGAGTATTCAAAACAAAATTGGAAAAGCCAGAAATTATTAATGCCTGGTTGAAAAAGCATAGAAAAAATATTATAAGCAGGAATTATTTAAGAAAAAGGGATTTTGATGATTATGATAAAGTATTACTTTATTTAATAAGAAATAAGGATGCTATACTATCACGGCAAAAAGCTCCCTTGAGAGATGCAATTAAGTTTGGTTATTTTTTACAACTTATGTACAAAAACCGATTTCAACAAAACCTTGGTGAAATACCAAGATTTTCCTATGAAACCATTCTTTCTGAGCATATTGGTATTAGCAAAAGTTTAGCTCAAAACTTGCAATGGCTTGGCAAACTTGGATATCAATATCCCAAACTAGGAAAAGTATCACTGTATCTTTATCAAATGTTCAGGAGAAGACCAGCGATAGCCAATCTGTTCAGAAAATTTCCCCATTTAGCTAATAAGTGGAAATGAAGCTTGCTTTCTGTGGAACATTATTAGTTGAGTGAAAATAAAGCTTCACAGTAAACTATGAAATGTAAAACAAATTCATCAGTCAGGTAGGTATAGCATTGTAACTAGTAGATAAGATTTGTTAATATAAGGATTCTTAATTTTGATAATAAGGACACATAGTAGTAGACATAGTTTTTATAGTGGAATGACACATTCTAAAATGGGGCTCACACATCCTGGGTGAAACATCAACCAGGTTGTGTGGTCAAGGGAAGAGTGATGCATTTGTGCTGAGTGGGAAATGTGGTAAAGTTTTTAAATGTTTTCTAATGCTTTTGATATGAACTTTTTCAGTGAGGATGGAATAAATTTCTAATTTTGTATAAAAATGTGATGTTCATTTAATCCTGCATGTCAAGGTATTGTTTGAGGTAATTTGAAACTAATATTTGCAGCGTAACTGGGATAACATGAACCAGATTTATTAAAGTTACATGAACAGACATTCGAACTTATCTTTAGTAGGTAGGCTTATTCAAAGATGCTCGGTGGAAGATCTACTATTGAAATTGTGATTATTGAGTGTAGAAATGATGTAACTATTTACTTGCTTTTTTTACTAAGCTTCCATCCAGTTAATACAATGATGATTGTTTAAATTTATTATTACAACTGCGACTCAGATTTGCTCATTATCCAAGAATATTGCATCAATGTTATTTATACATAACTCATCACTTTTTCTTGGTGATATTCGTTTTGCATGGAAGGTATGGTAGGGGTAGGTTGTTGTAAAAGAGGTAGGCTATGCTATGTTAGTAATTTTTATCAATGATTATAGATGTCAGAAACCAACCAACCCCCTCCTCTCTGTAGCGCTTAGAATGAATGGGCATCTAGCGTCAGGCTAGGGTGGATGTTGCCTGATATGGAGTTTTAATTTGAGGCTACAATATGTTGATGTTACAATATGTTACAATATGTTAATGTCGTTATTCAAACTGAGCGATCACATCAATGGGAGGGAATGTATATTTTGCTGAATGTAAAATAATATTAGGTTGATAATCTAAACATTGTAAGTTATTGATTTAATTATCTAATGTGCTAAAGGTTAGAAATATACTTTATATCAAATTTTATGCCTTTTATTTCTATCAAATTTTTTCATACTTCTAAAAATAACCCATATGCATTCAGAATTAAATTCTGTAATTCAAATTGTTTGCGGATATTCACTTTACGTGTTGCAAATATAATTGTAATCAGCTACATCATAATGTTGAATTACATTTGCATCTTAAAATTTCTTGACCAAAGTTTGTTTGTTCCTGTGTTGTGAAACATTCATGTGCCTGACTTCTCGTGGTTCAATTTACTCCTTACATGAGTTTTTCTCGGTGCTCAACTTGCTTTTCCCGGTGTGCACCATATATCCCATTAACGCTGTTCGGCAAGTAAAAAATTATTCGCTGGTGGGCCAGCTTCAGAAGAATATCAGAATGATAGTGAAGTACACTTGCCACTTGCAAAAAATGAAATTCCTCCGATGGTAGGAATCTGAAATTCCCCGGTGTGCACCATATACCTTGTATCCCATTAATGCTGCTCGGCAAGTGCACTTGCCACTTGCGAAAAATTAAATTCCTCCGAAACTACAAATGTTGAGCTTTGAAATGGAGTCACACGGTAATAAGACGAGTACTGAACGCGTTCAGAACGAGCAATAGCGGCGTCAGGCGCTTCATGCCTGCTCAGTTGGCCTTGGAATTTGATGCTGTGAGCCATGGCGCTACTACGCCATAAATATATATAACTCAGTACTCACTGCAGTGAGTGACAGAAAACTCATTCTCTCGTCGACGAAAACGTGAAGTCACGGACGGACGGACAGACGGAAATGGCGAGCACAATAGTGCGTTTTTTCCATAAATGAGAAAATGCGCTAAAAACGTAGGTTGTCACTTTTGTCAGCTAGTTAGAACTCACTACTATAGTGAACAGTTTTCTTAAACGAATTTCCCAATGATATATGCAATTTTGTGATTCTTATATAATATGACCACTATATCGTGACGTGAATATTTGTGGCAAGTGTACTTGCCACTCGGATATAAAAGTAGGGAACCGTCTTTTTTCCAGATACCAACGGAAAAGTCGTATTCATTCGTTTAACTCTTATTCCAGGTTGTCTCAAGATGAAGATCACGACTTCTTCTCATTGCAAGAAGATGCAGACGACCAATTTGAAGTCAAAGTAGCAATAGAGCCCCCAGAAGAAACGCCTGAAGCTGCAACAGGTCATGACAGTGATGCATCAGATGATGAAGTTATGTGCGATCCCGAGCACCTTCCGAGGAGAATTTTGCTCACTAATGTTCTAAGTGAATCTGTAAATGACGGTCAACTCGAAATTGCATCTAATCCAACCCCAACATCTACCAGACGTGGATCAAAACGTCGAAAAAGGATGATCTACACGTGGCATACAGATAAAAGCAAGATTGAAAATCTAGTACCGGATTTTAGCGATGCACCTGAGGAACAGTTAGTCAACGCCGTTGAAACAAATCCATTGGAGATTTTTGAGGAACAATTTTGGACACAAGATTATATTGAATTTTTATGTGAACAAAGTAGAAACTACGCCCATCAGAAAGGATTCCCTTGTAGTGATGTAAATGCCGAAAACATGAAGGTTTTTTTGGCCATTCTTATTCTCTCAGGGTACAATAAGGTTCCTCACAGAAGACTGTATTGGAGTGAGTTACCTGACACTCAAAGTAAATTAGTTATGAATGCGATGAGACGGGATGCCTTTGATCAAATAATGAGATGCTTGCACTTCAACGATAATACGAAAATGAATGACGATCGATTCTACAAGGTGCGTCCGCTTTTTGAACACTTGAACAATGCTATCAAAGATGAGAAATGTTGTGAATACTACAGCGTTGATGAAATAATGGTTCCATATTATGGAAGAGATGGTGATAAGCAGTATATTAGAGGAAAACCAGTGAGATTTGGGTTCAAGCTTTGGGCAATCAGCACGTCTGATGGGATTCTGCGGCATGTTGAGCCCTATTGTGGTAGTTATTCCAGAATTTCGGATAGGGGTTTTGGTTTAGGTGGTAACGTTGTGCTAGAAATGATCGAGAAAGTGAATATGAAAGCCGCACAGCACGTTGTATTTGACAATTTCTTTGGTTCAGTTTCATTACTAGAGGAACTTGCACAGAGGAAAATCGCTGCTACTTGTACTCTAAGAGAAGACCGACTGTCTGGTGCCCCACTAAAAAAGAGGACAATTTTGGAAAAAGAAGAAAGAGGAAATAGTGATGAAGTATTCACAGGCTGCATCTCGGTTGTAAAGTGGAAAGACAACAAAGTGGTAAGCGTTGCCTCTAACAAACTTCGCGCAGATCCTGCAAAAAAAGCAAAAAGGTGGAGTCGAGTGGCCAGGAAGCATATTTATGTTGACCTACCACACTCAATCTACGTTTATAACCAGCACATGGGTGGCGTGGACCTATTTGATCAACAAGTAGCGGCATACCGGTGCAGAATAAGATCAAAGAAATGGTGGTGGCCTCTTTTCGCTTGGACTGTGAGTGCGCAGGTGGTAAATGGATGGAGAATTTCTAGGAAAAATGACAAGAAAATCAGCTTATTAGATTTTGCTCGGCAACTGGTGATATCAACTCTGACTAAATATGGGAAACCAAAGGTAAAACCATGTCCAGTTTCGATGCCTGTTGTGAATACAGTGCGGTACGGCAGTCAGCATCATTGGACATACAAAGGCCAAAGTCCGTACAACAGATGTCGTGAATGTGGCGGCCGTACCATTTATTTTTGCAGTGTGTGCAACATTTCTGTACACCCAGAGTGCATGAAAACCTTTCACACGCAAAAATGAATTTCGAGTGGGCAACACATGCATAGATTCCATTGGCAAATCTGTTCATGCACTTTCGATTTCTATCCACTCTGGTTATCTCTTCTTTGGGACCTATGATTTTTTTATAGCCTGGTGGCATGTATACTTGCTAGTCTGTATTTCGAGTAATAATAAAAAAGTTAATTTTTTTCGTCACAATTCTTTAGAAGATATCTGAATGAATCCCTTGAATAGAAAAAAGTGTTTTAATAATCCGCAGGGAACTGTCGGCGTTAATGGGTCAAGAGGTAGGCTACGGTAGGTTAGTAATTTTTATTAATTGATTATAGATGTCAGACACCAACCAACTCCCTCCTCTCTGTATTGCTTAGAATGAATGGGCATCTATAGCGTCAGGCTAGGGTGGATGTTGCCTGATATGGAGTTTTAATTTGAGGCTACAATATGTTAATGTTGTTATTAAAACTGAGCGATTATCACATCAATGGGAGGGGATGTATATTTTGCTGAATGTAAAGTAATATTAGGTTGATAATCTAAACATTGTAAGTTAATGATTTAATCATCTAATGGTAGAAATATACTCTATATCAAATTTTATGCTTTTTATTTTCAATCACTTTTCTAACAATAATCCATATGCATTCAGAATTAAGTTCTGTAATTCAAATAATTTGTGGATGTTCACTTCACGTGTAGCAAACATAATGGTGATGAACTATGCGATGATGTTGAATTAAATTTGCTTCTTGAAATGCATTGATGACAAAAGTTTGTTGGTTCTTGTGTTGTGAAACATTCATGTGCCTGACTTCCAATCGTTAAAATTTAATTTTTTTCTGGCTTGTCTTGCTTTTCCTGGTGTAGAACTTGGTCAGTTATGGCATTAGTATTCATATAAGATGCACCATTGCAGTGTAATTCTTAGACTGCAGCAACCGTCCGGCCATCAGACATCTGCTACTCTGTTGAGCTGCAGTTGAACGGAGGCTTGTACCCAGCCTAACATTTCAGTGTTCCGAACTGAGGATTCAATATTAAGAAAGGCCAAGACTAACTACAAACCCGAGTATTTAAAATTTGCCGTAATATGTAGTTTGTTACTGACACTCTTGACATTAAAACAGTGATATCGTCAAACGGTGGTAAGGTCTTTGTGTAGGAATCTTAGATGAATATTCAGGAGTACTCCGTGAAACCGATTGAGAAGAAGAACAAAAGCAACCAATATGTGAAGGTAGAATTAGGTTAAGGTGTTGACGATCCTGTAGCAGCGTGCTAATTCAGGGCAGACTTGTTTTGGGATAAAAGCAAGGACTTGTTTGTGAATTCAGACAACTGCAGAGGGAGAAGTCTACCAGGATAGAAGTCCATAAGAAGCCAGCACGTCCTGAAGATAAGTTTTTCGTTCAATCTCTAAGGTATTAGACTGGGTTCTGATAATGGACTCTAATATTGTGTTAGTGATCACTGGAAACTATACGAACGGTGTACTGGAACTATGTTAGGCGCTGAGATCTCATAAGCATATGAATGAAGGAATAGTGCTGTGCTACGAAACTATGCTCTATTTAACTTCATTCAAATGTTCTTAATTTACATGTTAATTCTTTGTTTAACTAAAGTAATTGTGTCAAATGGGAGATTTTTATTGAACCTCGGCACGAAAGATCATTACACTTTGTAATCGCGTAATTCTAAAATTATTCCATGTATTGCTTGACAGTAATTGCACTAAATTTGGATAAGAAGAGACTCCTAACTCCTATGTAATTGAATTTCAAATATCGATTGGTGGACAGAACGTCTGGACTACTTTACGACATTTACCAAACAGGCAGAGATCAAAATACGTCAAGACGTTCGCTGGGCGAGGCGGAGTAAGATAAGTGTAGAAACAGTTGACAGGGCTCGTTCCTACCACCCGAACAAAGCAAGGCATGTTGCAGAGCCTTCTGGTACTGTCGCAAAACGCCAGACAGTCCGAGACCTGAAGGACACAGTCTTGTAACTGTCGACAGCACGAAAGCCATCGGTCTGATTCTCAGACCGTTGCTATGAGACTGAACATTTCTCCTCAAAGGCTTTTCTTAACCTGCGAGTGTAGCGCTGGAGAAAAAGAATGGTTGCCGATAAATTATAGAATCTCGAGCTTCTTCAACGTGCATAACAAATCAAGCACTCTTGCCTGGTGTTGCTGGTAGAGGTTATTGTTCTCTTTGGTGCGCAGGGCCCGCAGAACGTTGGGTAGGCCTGTATCCTACGTACCGTAAAACAGACGGCGACATTTATTTCCATTAAGCAGAAACTCCAACGGCAAGAAAAACCGACTCCTGACTACGGGTGATTTTTGCAGTAATAGTAAAAATTTTGCTGCTGTAACTGACCTACGTACTTTTGATAATTGCAGCAATAACAAAGCAATGATTGAATGTGTGTTCTCAAATTTTGTATGCTGACATCAATGCGTCAAGTGTCGTATTGTGGCGTTGTAACAATACCTTGATGCAACATTTGATATTGTTTTATTTATATGTGTTTATTGTATCTGTTGGCGAACATTAATTCGCGATGAAAACCTTGAGAGCACTTTACGGACAGTGAAAGCGCGTTTATGCATAATATTTTTAGCAGAAACAATTTTTCATTGGCAATTACCGTGCTGCCTCGTGTTGAATCATTTTAGTGACTAATTGATTACTTGAATATGGCAACGACAGCGCCAGGTTCCATTATGGATTACATAGACGTTTTAATGTGAACCAACTCAAGCGCGATGCTTAGCTCACTGTGGAACTTTTAGGACAAACTGCAGCGATTTGTGCTGTATTAGCTGCGAGTATTCGCTTCCCGTTGTCGCACTCCAAATGCAAGTAGCTGATGCAATCGCGTCTGACGCAGTTCGGGTTGTTAATTTATTAATGTGTCGTCCAGTCAGTGATTTCAATTTAGTTATGTCGTGTCTGTAATCTAACGACCAACCCTCGTAAGGTGTTGGTCGGCGCCATCATTCTTCAATCCATCAATAAACATATTAATCTTCATCTTCTTCACCCTATCCTTCATAATACTTATTCACATTAACTTATTAGGGAAGAGGAACGGCCGTTTGCAACTTCCAAAATCAAATCTCCATCTTCTTTACCACCCTCTTTCTTCAGTACATCCGACAAGTACTTCTTGAAGTCGAAGATTTCCAGTCGGGAATAACGGAGATGAATATTTAATTCTAAACATCTTTATTTACGTTTCTGTTCCACGTTTTGGTCTGCAATCACATAACAAAAATTTATGCCCCATTAATACCCATGGCAACAGGCCATGGGCCTATTTTCTTCAATGCCGACGCTTCTATTGTCTCTATGACAATAAGTTCTTAATAATTCGTTGAAAGTGACATATACGTGACTTGAAAGGATGATGAGTTCAAATCGATTTTTGCTGAAAATTCAACTCATGAACTAAGAATTTGTCTTCTGAAATAACATGATAAACTAAACGCGTATTATTCCAATATAAAACCTCAAATTTTAAACCTAATTCATTTATTAAATCAAATTATGCAATGCTAAAGGATCTTAGCCACCCTCATGGGATTTATCTGAATACCAAAGGTTCTTAGGAATTAGGTCTGAATACCCCAAGGACCAATTAATCTGAATACCCAAGGTTCGTATGATTTTTATTTTTTTACCTTATTTAAAGGCAGGAAGAGCAAGGGGCTTCGATCTAACCTGAATAATGTATCAAGGCGGGATGTAAATACAGGGAATTGGCATTTCCACCAGTCATCTTATGTTGAAATCTGGATGTTTTAACGAAATCAACTCGAATCAACGTTGCTACATCGACATTTGCCTGGAAAGCTATCATTCTGAATCGTAATCATGTCGTGGTCCTGATCGCTGCAGGAATGTGAGTGAACACATCACGAATTTCTTATGTTGTTGAAACCATTCTGGTTATCTGCTTCTTTACGTAAGAGAATATAAATTAGATTTTGACACCGTAAATCAAAAAATTTAAAATAAGAATAAATAAGTAATAATAATAATTATTTAATAATAAATAAAAAAATGTATATATAATAATAGATCATAATATCTATCATTATACAGATATTAATAAATCATTATCCGTAATGTATCATTTGATCACAATCCGTAATAAATCCTTTGAGACCGTAGATTTCGTAAATATCAAAATTAGCTCAGCATTGAATTTAGATTCGAACAACACATTCAATCAGTTGCTGACATAAAAATGAAACACCAACTTCCGTACCAACTATGACAACCTGCATAGAAATATTTTCACTATCACAGTCGCTACCCAATAAATGCCCATCCCAATTTGAACAACATGCACTTCACTACATACAGACTACATAAAATTCAACAAACTCCTGAAAACGTCACATTCCGTCTACCTCCCAACAGATGAAACGCTTGACACTCAACACCGGGAAAATCACTACCATATGAAATCACTACCTGATATCACAACAGTCTACACTCGCCAACTTTCCCATATCCACCAATCGGCACTTATTTAGGCTCAATTCACGATTTCAGGCTCGGTTTCCAAGCAACGTTTCCTTATTAAATTAATCATGTTACCCTCTATGATAACATACAACGCGTGATTAAGAAAAAATTTATGATAAAGTTTAGCTATCACAAAGTCCATTAGATATTTTAGCAATCATGGAATTTGTTTATCACAAAGTTCTTCAATCAGAGGTTTCATCAATCAGCGAGATAATTAAACAAAGAGTTCATCAATCTCAGAGTTCATCAATCGAAGAGTTCATCAATCACAGAGTTCATCAATCACAGAGTTCATCAATCAAAGAGTTCTCCAATCACAGAGTTCATCAATCACAGAGTTCATCAATCACAGAGTTCATCAATCACAGAGTTCATCAATCAAAGAGTTCTCCAATCACAGAGTTCATCAATCACAGAGTTCATCAATCTCAGAGTTCATCAATCTCAGAGTTCATCAATCTCAATTCAAATTAGGATCAACACAAATGGATAAAAATTACCATAGAAAGGCTTATATTTTAGGAGATGGTTGAAGGATGTTGAAAGCTTAAACGAAAACCTTCGTGAGAATAGAATTCAACAACAAATACTGGAATACTGAGAACAACCGCACACGTAACGTAATAGAACTTTAAGAAACCCTAATTGTTAGAATTTTATTCCAATCTAAGTTATTTTTATCCGCCATTCGAATTCATCACAATTCCCTGAAATACTGATACAATTTCTCTTTAAAGCAAAAATATTTTTAACTTTCGCCAGTTCTGGCCTTCGTTTTTTCATGTTCATGACTCAATGGTAAGGTATTCATTCATGAATCACAAAACAAATGTTATCAATTACGAAACTTAAAATTGGTGGGAAGGCTTTCCTAGTGTAATAATGGACCAGTAGACCTAACTACTCATCGGAGCAGCGGATGCTTTCCGAAGATGACTGGACAGGATCCTGAGGCGAGAACTTGCATGAGGCTGCCAGGCGGAACTTCCAAGTCTCTTGTTGCGGAATTAGTGTAATGGACGCCCAGGCTCTCCGGGTACAGCTGCAAGGAAAACGTTGAATAATTCATAATTCGAGGTGCATATAACAGCTTATTACATTAATGGCCAATGCGGATATAAGATCTTCAACCCTGGCAATCGGTTCCTAAGCTTGACGTTCATTATCTTGTAATAGATAACGTCAAGCCACAAGATAATGTAGGCCACCTACATTATCTTGTAATAAACACGCGGGGTGGCCACCTGTCCTATATACGGTCACTTTTCGTGCCTCCAACACGTGGAGTGGCCACCTGTCCTATATACGGTCACTTTTCGTGCCTCCAACACGTGGAGTGGCCACCTGTCCTATATACGGTCGCTTGTAACGCCCTCAACACTTGGAGTGCCCACCTGTTCTATACACGATCACTTGTCGTACCTACAACACGTGGAGTGCCCACCTGTCCTATTTACGGTCACTTTTCGTGCCTTCCAACACGTGGAGTGGCCACCTGTCCTATATACGGTCGCTTGTAACGCCCTCAACACTTGGAGTTGCCATCTGTACTGTATACAATCACTTGTACGATCACCTATATACGGTCACTTGTCACGCCGTCAACACGCGGAGTTTCTACCACTGTTGGATTAACATCCTCAGGATGGTCAGGAAGGATATCGGATGGTCAAGGTTTATCGTTCGTGTAACGGCACGAGGTGAGCTCAGCTCAATCAGGGTGAACATAATTCACATGAATATGCCTCACACAAACATGCAGTTTGTAAGAATATACACCACAAGAATAAAGCTGAAATATTTCGGGGTACCTATATCAAGAAGATGAATGTGGCCGCGTCGTGGTAATTTCTCAAGAACTAGGTTATATCTGCAGTTGACACATGTGTACCTAAGATAAACTTGGTGGAGTAAAAACACTGTGAATGAACCATACAATTACAGCTAATTTAAACAACAGGAAAGAAGGCTACAAGCGTTATTTACGAAATCGTATCAACATTGATTATAACCTGTAAACAAGTGCTCGAATTAAGGCTAAAAAAATTTTTCACACCGCAGAAAAATACTCTGAAAAATATATTGTCAATAATACGAGAAATGAACCGAAATCCTTTTTGTTGAACGCAAGTTCGAAGTGTAAGACAAACGATAGTTTTTATGATTTCAGAACATGTCAACGAAAGTTATCCTCTGATGAGGTCATGACCAACGTTCTCAATCAGTTTTTTAGCAATGTGTTCACAGATGAGGACTCGAACAGTATCCCAGCTATTGAGGGACACCAAGTAGGCTCGAAGCTAACATGTTTTGAAATACACGAAGAAGAGGTTCCTAAGCGCCTGGTTGCTCTAAATCCCAACATGTCATGTGAACCTGAAGTCTTCCATCCTGGATTACTTAAAGAATTAGCAACCGTCCTAGCCGGCTCTTTGACAGCATTCTTCCAAAATCACTGAACCAAGAGACTTTCCCGGCCGATTGGAAAGAAGCCCAGGTGACACCATTGTTTACAAAAACTGACATGAGTTGTGAGGTATTCACACAATCGACAGGGAGTTAATTAAAGAAATAATCTTGGAAGCTTGTATTTTAATTTATCAAACAAAATCTTGAGTTTAGTTC
>NW_025947372.1:0-1336 GCF_000764305.2 Hyalella azteca | reverse complement strand
CACGGCCGTAATAAGCACTGCCACGGCCGTAATAAGCACTGCCACGCACTCCGCTGCAGTAGCGCTAGTTGACCGCGCGAGCTGCACGCACCACGCAGCGGCAGTCGGGTCTCGGGCGCCGGACTGAGTGGACCACTTTTTGCCTATAGAATTATGAATAAATCAGTGCGATTAAGTCATAGCATTGAAGGAGTTTTTTGATCGTTTAAACAACGTAGCGTACCTTAGAGAGAAATTATTTGGATTGAGAGGTTGTGTAAAAACTGCGCTGCAACTTATCCACGCTACAATATTTCTTCCCGCTTCCAGTCACAGACATGTGGAACAGCCTCCCCGATTACATCGTTGACGCTCCGAGTATAAACGCGTTCAAAGATAGACTAGATAAAGCTAATCAGACTTGAAATGCCTAGGACAATATCGAACCCGTTGGAAGTTTAGTAGATTTTTCAAACTATCGTCTGTCTTGAAAAGATCCGGTCAAATAACACGATTTTAGATCTTCTGTGAACAAGTCACGAAGAGTACAATGTTATGTTATGGTTCTGTTATGTTATGGTCAATATATTTTGGTGCTCCTTTTCTTTCGACTTCTCTGTTGGGTTCGAAATAGGATTTTTGGTTTCAGAATTTTGAAAGATATATTCCATAATTTAACTTGTGCACTGTTAATTTACCAACATAATGATTTATTTTTTTTCGTACGATTCACCTAACTGGCCGACATGCAATATATTGTTTATTGTTTGTCTATATATATATATATTGTTTGTCTATATTGTTTGTCTATATATATTGTTTATTGTTTGTATATTGTCATATTGCATATTGTTTGTCAGTTCGCTGCACCTGAAATGACATAAAATTTGTTTCCTATTAATGAAAAAATTGTCTAATCTATAATAGAAATATATAAATAATATGGTCTATTAGGTCTGGATGCATCAATCGTATTATTCGTGAGATGAAATTCATTTACAATTCTTGCATTTGCAAACGATGATCGTTGAGCAAGTGTTTCACAGATTGTGAAAAACATATGAAGTCATCGGATACATCATCAAAAGATTTTTTGCCGACGAATGAGCTTTCAAATGTTAAAAAAAGTTAATTTTGTAATAAAGGACTGGAATTTACTAGCCCGGATTTACTATTATTGTTCGGTTCGATTGCCGGCTGAGATTGTAGTGACAATTTGTTTGGATTTTCAAATTCATCGTAACCTACACAGAATTTTATGGTGAAATATACCCGTGATGCCTGTGAGTAATAGTCACTCATATTTATTCGGCACTGCATATCATATCTCTTATGCTCAATAAGTTAATTACTCAGC
>NW_025947371.1:0-504 GCF_000764305.2 Hyalella azteca | reverse complement strand
GTGATTTATATGTATATGTATTGTATATGTATATGTTTTATTGGTTGTACGTCGTAGACTAGTAATGATTGGGGCTATGTTCTGTAATCTGGTTTTATAGGAATTTGATATGAATGAACTTCAGGAAATCAAGGTTTTATTGGTCATGAAATCCTGGTCTGAGGTATATTCAATAAATAAGCACTACGTTCCCATAACAAGTGAAACATTAATTGGGCGCAAGGGCACCGTGACCTTAATTTTGCAAGTGTTCAAAAAAATTAGAGGATTGGTCGACTTTTCTTGTTGGACAAATCAGGTAGGATCATTGGGTATAATATCCAGTCCCCTGACATTCGCATATATAATTTTCCGCCAAAGTAAAATAAACTCGGCTAAACTCGGCTGTTATATAGAATTTTATCTGTTAGTGCGGCAAGTTTTCTACCACTATATAGACGGTTAAAACAGTCTGCTCGTTTGGCAGCTGCTATTTAGATTGCATCACAGCAAAATGAACCAATG
>NW_025947370.1:0-419 GCF_000764305.2 Hyalella azteca | reverse complement strand
GTCAGCATTACTAATCCCTCTGCAATACCCACCTGGTCACAAATGCCACCTCTCAGCCTTGATGACATTGTACCACCTACTCCTAAGTCCTAGTACTAATACAAGCAATGAGGTAAGAGACCACTTGGTTAATGATGAAATTGAAGTCCTTGTATCACCAAATAAATGTATCACCAATAGGTGATACATTTGAGGGCTTTCATCCCACAATGGAAGGCCATATTGATGTTGATATACCTACCTCTGAGGTTATAATAGAGCCTGTTGCAGATCTTGATGGCCCTAATGCCCGTCCTTTGAGCAAATTTTTCTGTAATGAAATCAGAAATCTCTCTAAGCATGGCTCTTGCAAACTCGCCTTTTGGCAAAGCTGGTATTGGCCACATTTCTAGGAACCCCAGGCGTCAGCTCCTGGTTGT
>NW_025947369.1:0-536 GCF_000764305.2 Hyalella azteca | reverse complement strand
GTGAGCGTACCTCCCTGTGAGTCAGGAACAAAGCTTACATGTTGGAGACAAGGGAATGGTATTTGAGCAGCCCGATTATGGTCTCTATGGGGGTCAAAAATTGAAGCTTGAAACATTGACTTTCTGACCCCCGGTCGGCCTTTATATTCAAGGATAATGTGCTCAAGTTGGTTTCCGTTCTGTGGCCCAGTCCCAAAGGCAATAAGTCTTTCAAAGTAAAGACCACGGCTATTCTTAGACCTTTCCATCGCTTTTGCCCTAGGAAGAATACTGGTATAGCGCTGATAAAACTCTTGCCGCTCATATCCAGATCGTCTCCAAAGCGAATAGGGGAAGATCGTATTTGAAACTGTATTTATTGACTGCTCACCAGCGCGATCTAACGCCCCATCAAGAGCTACCCTCACGTTTTCATCTTCAATTGCTTCTCCATTTTGAAAGCCAGTTACGCTTATCACTAGTGGAGAAATTTCCTTGCCAGGATTATCAATAATCTTTAAGAGTGCACGAGCCCATGCATGAGAAAGATTCGGCTC
>NW_025947368.1:0-709 GCF_000764305.2 Hyalella azteca | reverse complement strand
CCTGGAATAAAGATTGCGTGAAGTCATACCGACGTACGCAAATGCACATTGTGCACAACGAAATTGATAAACCAGGGACGATCGATTCAGTGCACGTAATGCTTTCAATTGTATTAACTGTGACTTTCTATGTATGTTCTAGATACTACGAACTGACGATGAAGCTGGACTCCGAAACGTTTTCTATAAAGATATGAATTTGTGTGGACTATTCTTTGCTTTTAAATATATGAGTAACTTATAATTAGGATATAATCAGTTCCAACATAATTTTGTTACCCATAAAAACTTGTGTATCAGAAATATAATGATTTCCCTGTTATATCCGTATAAAATATTCTTTCTTTACAATATTCATATCAAACTTCTTCTTTAATGACTATTTTGTTCGTCAGATTCCGCATCTGTTATTCTTTATATTGTGAAGTGTAGAAAATTACCTAATACAACTACAATATATCAATGGATCAGCCAGGTTCCAACGAAATTCCCGAAGTTAGCGTAGTTAGCTAAAATGTCTCATTGTACTGTTTTTGCGGCCGAATAGGCTCTTATATTGCTAAAGGGTGAAGTGCGCTTCCATAAAATTCACACCAACTTCTATAAAATGAACTCACTTAATCAAAATGAGAAACTGAATGTTGGAATCTTCATTTATTTCATACATAAATGAAGGTCGTAATTTTATTATATCCATCATCAAGCGTCC